>NC_134836.1:61507995-61739393 GCF_004210375.1 Tachypleus tridentatus | reverse complement strand
ACTTCAACTCCTGTTGTTTAGACATTTCTATCATACACTTATAGTAGAACAGTAACATGGAAACAAAAGACGAGGAAATTACTTCAACTCCTGTTGTTTAGACATTTCTATCATACACTTATAGTAGAACAGTAACATGGAAACAAAGACGAGGAAATTACTTCAACTCCTGTTGTTTAGACATTTCTATCATACACTTATAGTAGAACAGTAACATGGAAACAAAAGACGAGGAAATTACTTCAACTCCTGTTGTTTAGACATTTCTATCATACACTTATAGTAGAACAGTAACATGGAAACAAAAGACGAGGAAATTACTTCAACTCCTGTTGTTTAGACATTTCTATCATACACTTATAGTAGAACAGTAACATGGAAACAAAGACGAGGAAATTACTTCAACTCCTGTTGTTTAGACATTTCTATCATACACTTATAGTAGAACAGTAACATGGAAACAAAAGACGAGGAAATTACTTCAACTCCTGTTGTTTAGACATTTCTATCATACACTTATAGTAGAACAGTAACATGGAAACAAAGAGACGAGGAAATTACTTCAACTCCTGTTGTTTAGACATTTCTATCATACACTTATAGTAGAACAGTAACATGGAAACAAAAGACGAGGAAATTACTTCAACTCCTGTTGTTTAGACATTTCTATCATACACTTATAGTAGAACAGTAACATGGAAACAAAAGACGAGGAAATTACTTCAACTCCTGTTGTTTAGACATTTCTATCATACACTTATAGTAGAACAGTAACATGGAAACAAAAGACGAGGAAATTACTTCAACTCCTGTTGTTTAGACATTTCTATCATACACTTATAGTAGAACAGTAACATGGAAACAAAAGACGAGGAAATTACTTCAACTCCTGTTGGTTAGACATTTCTATCATACACTTATAGTAGAACAGTAACATGGAAACAAAGAGACGAGGAAATTACTTCAACTCCTGTTGTTTAGACATTTCTATCATACACTTATAGTAGAACAGTAACATGGAAACAAAGACGAGGAAATTACTTCAACTCCTGTTGTTTAGACATTTCTATCATACACTTATAGTAGAACAGTAACATGGAAACAAAAGACGAGGAAATTACTTCAACTCCTGTTGTTTAGACATTTCTATCATACACTTATAGTAGAACAGTAACATGGAAACAAAAGACGAGGAAATTACTTCAACTCCTGTTGTTTAGACATTTCTATCATACACTTATAGTAGAACAGTAACATGGAAACAAAAGACGAGGAAATTACTTCAACTCCTGTTGTTTAGACATTTCTATCATACACTTATAGTAGAACAGTAACATGGAAACAAAAGACGAGGAAATTACTTCAACTCCTGTTGTTTAGACATTTCTATCATACACTTATAGTAGAACAGTAACATGGAAACAAAAGACGAGGAAATTACTTCAACTCCTGTTGTTTAGACATTTCTATCATACACTTATAGTAGAACAGTAACATGGAAACAAAAGACGAGGAAATTACTTCAACTCCTGTTGTTTAGACATTTCTATCATACACTTATAGTAGAACAGTAACATGGAAACAAAAGACGAGGAAATTACTTCAACTCCTGTTGTTTAGACATTTCTATCATACACTTATAGTAGAACAGTAACATGGAAACAAAAGACGAGGAAATTACTTCAACTCCTGTTGTTTAGACATTTCTATCATACACTTATAGTAGAACAGTAACATGGAAACAAAAGACGAGGAAATTACTTCAACTCCTGTTGTTTAGACATTTCTATCATACACTTATAGTAGAACAGTAACATGGAAACAAAAGACGAGGAAATTACTTCAACTCCTGTTGTTTAGACATTTCTATCATACACTTATAGTAGAACAGTAACATGGAAACAAAGACGAGGAAATTACTTCAACTCCTGTTGTTTAGACATTTCTATCATACACTTATAGTAGAACAGTAACATGGAAACAAAAGACGAGGAAATTACTTCAACTCCTGTTGTTTAGACATTTCTATCATACACTTATAGTAGAACAGTAACATGGAAACAAAAGACGAGGAAATTACTTCAACTCCTGTTGTTTAGACATTTCTATCATACACTTATAGTAGAACAGTAACATGGAAACAAAAGACGAGGAAATTACTTCAACTCCTGTTGGTTAGACATTTCTATCATACACTTATAGTAGAACAGTAACATGGAAACAAAAGACGAGGAAATTACTTCAACTCCTGTTGTTTAGACATTTCTATCATACACTTATAGTAGAACAGTAACATGGAAACAAAAGACGAGGAAATTACTTCAACTCCTGTTGTTTAGACATTTCTATCATACACTTATAGTAGAACAGTAACATGGAAACAAAAGACGAGGAAATTACTTCAACTCCTGTTGTTTAGACATTTCTATCATACACTTATAGTAGAACAGTAACATGGAAACAAAAGACGAGGAAATTACTTCAACTCCTGTTGTTTAGACATTTCTATCATACACTTATAGTAGAACAGTAACATGGAAACAAAAGACGAGGAAATTACTTCAACTCCTGTTGTTTAGACATTTCTATCATACACTTATAGTAGAACAGTAACATGGAAACAAAGACGAGGAAATTACTTCAACTCCTGTTGTTTAGACATTTCTATCATACACTTATAGTAGAACAGTAACATGGAAACAAAAGACGAGGAAATTACTTCAACTCCTGTTGTTTAGACATTTCTATCATACACTTATAGTAGAACAGTAACATGGAAACAAAAGACGAGGAAATTACTTCAACTCCTGTTGTTTAGACATTTCTATCATACACTTATAGTAGAACAGTAACATGGAAACAAAAGACGAGGAAATTACTTCAACTCCTGTTGTTTAGACATTTCTATCATACACTTATAGTAGAACAGTAACATGGAAACAAAAGACAGAGGAAATTACTTCAACTCCTGTTGTTTAGACATTTCTATCATACACTTATAGTAGAACAGTAACATGGAAACAAAAGACGAGGAAATTACTTCAACTCCTGTTGTTTAGACATTTCTATCATACACTTATAGTAGAACAGTAACATGGAAACAAAAGACGAGGAAATTACTTCAACTCCTGTTGTTTAGACATTTCTATCATACACTTATAGTAGAACAGTAACATGGAAACAAAAGACGAGGAAATTACTTCAACTCCTGTTGTTTAGACATTTCTATCATACACTTATAGTAGAACAGTAACATGGAAACAAAGACGAGGAAATTACTTCAACTCCTGTTGTTTAGACATTTCTATCATACACTTATAGTAGAACAGTAACATGGAAACAAAAAGACGAGGAAATTACTTCAACTCCTGTTGGTTAGACATTTCTATCATACACTTATAGTAGAACAGTAACATGGAAACAAAAGACGAGGAAATTACTTCAACTCCTGTTGTTTAGACATTTCTATCATACACTTATAGTAGAACAGTAACATGGAAACAAAAGACGAGGAAATTACTTCAACTCCTGTTGTTTAGACATTTCTATCATACACTTATAGTAGAACAGTAACATGGAAACAAAAGACGAGGAAATTACTTCAACTCCTGTTGTTTAGACATTTCTATCATACACTTATAGTAGAACAGTAACATGGAAACAAAAGACGAGGAAATTACTTCAACTCCTGTTGTTTAGACATTTCTATCATACACTTATAGTAGAACAGTAACATGGAAACAAAAGACGAGGAAATTACTTCAACATACACTGTTGAACAGTTAGACATTTCTATCATACACTTATAGTAGAACAGTAACATGGAAACAAAAGACGAGGAAATTACTTCAACTCCTGTTGTTTAGACATTTCTATCATACACTTATAGTAGAACAGTAACATGGAAACAAAAGACGAGGAAATTACTTCAACTCCTGTTGTTTAGACATTTCTATCATACACTTATAGTAGAACAGTAACATGGAAACAAAAGACGAGGAAATTACTTCAACTCCTGTTGTTTAGACATTTCTATCATACACTTATAGTAGAACAGTAACATGGAAACAAAAGACGAGGAAATTACTTCAACTCCTGTTGTTTAGACATTTCTATCATACACTTATAGTAGAACAGTAACATGGAAACAAAAGACGAGGAAATTACTTCAACTCCTGTTGTTTAGACATTTCTATCATACACTTATAGTAGAACAGTAACATGGAAACAAAAGACAGAGGAAACAAAAGACGAGGAAATACTTCAACTCCTGTTGTTTAGACATTTCTATCATACACTTATAGTAGAACAGAACAGTAACATGGAAACAAACACTTATAGACGAGGAAATTACTTCAACTCCTGTTGTTTAGACATTTCTATCATACACTTATAGTAGAACAGTAACATGGAAACAAAGACGAGGAAATTACTTCAACTCCTGTTGTTTAGACATTTCTATCATACACTTATAGTAGAACAGTAACATGGAAACAAAAGACGAGGAAATTACTTCAACTCCTGTTGTTTAGACATTTCTATCATACACTTATAGTAGAACAGTAACATGGAAACAAAAAAGACGAGGAAATTACTTCAACTCCTGTTGTTTAGACATTTCTATCATACACTTATAGTAGAACAGTAACATGGAAACAAAAGACGAGGAAATTACTTCAACTCCTGTTGTTTAGACATTTCTATCATACACTTATAGTAGAACAGTAACATGGAAACAAAAGACGAGGAAATTACTTCAACTCCTGTTGTTTAGACATTTCTATCATACACTTATAGTAGAACAGTAACATGGAAACAAAAGACGAGGAAATTACTTCAACTCCTGTTGGTTAGACATTTCTATCATACACTTATAGTAGAACAGTAACATGGAAACAAACGACGAGGAAATTACTTCAACTCCTGTTGTTTAGACATTTCTATCATACACTTATAGTAGAACAGTAACATGGAAACAAAAAGACGAGGAAATTACTTCAACTCTTGTTGTTTAGACATTTCTATCATACACTTATAGTAGAACAGTAACATGGAAACAAAAGACGAGGAAATTACTTCAACTCCTGTTGTTTAGACATTTCTATCATACACTTATAGTAGAACAGTAACATGGAAACAAAAGACGAGGAAATTACTTCAACTCCTGTTGTTTAGACATTTCTATCATACACTTATAGTAGAACAGTAACATGGAAACAAAAGACGAGGAAATTACTTCAACTCTTGTTGTTTAGACATTTCTATCATACACTTATAGTAGAACAGTAACATGGAAACAAAAGACGAGGAAATTACTTCAACTCCTGTTGTTTAGACATTTCTATCATACACTTATAGTAGAACAGTAACATGGAAACAAAGACGAGGAAATTACTTCAACTCCTGTTGTTTAGACATTTCTATCATACACTTATAGTAGAACAGTAACATGGAAACAAAAGACGAGGAAATTACTTCAACTCCTGTTGTTTAGACATTTCTATCATACACTTATAGTAGAACAGTTACATGGAAAAAAAAGACGAGGAAATTACTTCAACTCCTGTTGTTTAGACATTTCTATCATACACTTATAGTAGAACAGTAACATGGAAACAAAAGACGAGGAAATTACTTCAACTCCTGTTGTTTAGACATTTCTATCATACACTTATAGTAGAACAGTAACATGGAAACAAAAGACGAGGAAATTACTTCAACTCCTGTTGTTTAGACATTTCTATCATACACTTATAGTAGAACAGTAACATGGAAACAAAAGACGAGGAAATTACTTCAACTCTTGTTGTTTAGACATTTCTATCATACACTTATAGTAGAACAGTAACATGGAAACAAAAGACGAGGAAATTACTTCAACTCCTGTTGGTTAGACATTTCTATCATACACTTATAGTAGAACAGTAACATGGAAACAAAAGACGAGGAAATTACTTCAACTCCTGTTGTTTAGACATTTCTATCATACACTTATAGTAGAACAGTAACATGGAAACAAAAGACGAGGAAATTACTTCAACTCTTGTTGGTTAGACATCTCTATCATACACTTATAGTAGAACAGTAACATGGAAACAAAAGACGAGGAAATTACTTCAACTCTTGTTGTTTAGACATTTCTATCATACACTTATAGTAGAACAGTAACATGGAAACAAAAGACGAGGAAATTACTTCAACTCTTGTTGTTTAGACATTTCTATCATACACTTATAGTAGAACAGTAACATGGAAACAAAAGACGAGGAAATTACTTCAACTCTTGTTGTTTAGACATTTCTATCATACACTTATAGTAGAACAGTAACATGGAAACAAAAGACGAGGAAATTACTTCAACTCCTGTTGTTTAGACATTTCTATCATACACTTATAGTAGAACAGTAACATGGAAACAAAAGAGACGAGGAAATTACTTCAACTCCTGTTGTTTAGACATTTCTATCATACACTTATAGTAGAACAGTAACATGGAAACAAAAGACGAGGAAATTACTTCAACTCCTGTTGTTTAGACATTTCTATCATACACTTATAGTAGAACAGTAACATGGAAACAAAAGACGAGGAAATTACTTCAACTCCTGTTGTTTAGACATTTCTATCATACACTTATAGTAGAACAGTAACATGGAAACAAAAGACGAGGAAATTACTTCAACTCCTGTTGTTTAGACATTTCTATCATACACTTATAGTAGAACAGTAACATGGAAGAAAAGACGAGGAAATTACTTCAACTCCTGTTGTTTAGACATTTCTATCATACACTTATAGTAGAACAGTAACATGGAAACAAAAGACGAGGAAATTACTTCAACTCCTGTTGTTTAGACATTTCTATCATACACTTATAGTAGAACAGTAACATGGAAACAAAAGACGAGGAAATTACTTCAACTCCTGTTGTTTAGACATTTCTATCATACACTTATAGTAGAACAGTAACATGGAAACAAAGAGACGAGGAAATTACTTCAACTCTTGTTGTTTAGACATTTCTATCATACACTTATAGTAGAACAGTAACATGGAAACAAAAGACGAGGAAATTACTTCAACTCCTGTTGGTTAGACATTTCTATCATACACTTATAGTAGAACAGTAACATGGAAACAAAAGACGAGGAAATTACTTCAACTCCTGTTGTTTAGACATTTCTATCATACACTTATAGTAGAACAGTAACATGGAAACAAAGACGAGGAAATTACTTCAACTCCTGTTGGTTAGACATTTCTATCATACACTTATAGTAGAACAGTAACATGGAAACAAAAGACGAGGAAATTACTTCAACTCTTGTTGTTTAGACATTTCTATCATACACTTATAGTAGAACAGTAACATGGAAACAAAACAAAAGACGAGGAAATTACTTCAACTCCTGTTGTTTAGACATTTCTATCATACACTTATAGTAGAACAGTAACATGGAAACAAAAGACGAGGAAATTACTTCAACTCCTGTTGTTTAGACATTTCTATCATACACTTATAGTAGAACAGTAACATGGAAACAAAAGACGAGGAAATTACTTCAACTCCTGTTGTTTAGACATTTCTATCATACACTTATAGTAGAACAGTAACATGGAAACAAAAGACGAGGAAATTACTTCAACTCCTGTTGTTTAGACATTTCTATCATACACTTATAGTAGAACAGTAACATGGAAACAAAAGACGAGGAAATTACTTCAACTCTTGTTGTTTAGACATTTCTATCATACACTTATAGTAGAACAGTAACATGGAAACAAAAGACGAGGAAATTACTTCAACTCCTGTTGTTTAGACATTTCTATCATACACTTATAGTAGAACAGTAACATGGAAACAAAAGACGAGGAAATTACTTCAACTCCTGTTGTTTAGACATTTCTATCATACACTTATAGTAGAACAGTAACATGGAAACAAAAGACGAGGAAATTACTTCAACTCCTGTTGGTTAGACATTTCTATCATACACTTATAGTAGAACAGTAACATGGAAACAAAAGACGAGGAAATTACTTCAACTCCTGTTGTTTAGACATTTCTATCATACACTTATAGTAGAACAGTAACATGGAAACAAAAGACGAGGAAATTACTTCAACTCCTGTTGTTTAGACATTTCTATCATACACTTATAGTAGAACAGTAACATGGAAACAAAAGACGAGGAAATTACTTCAACTCCTGTTGTTTAGACATTTCTATCATACACTTATAGTAGAACAGTAACATGGAAACAAAAGACGAGGAAATTACTTCAACTCCTGTTGTTTAGACATTTCTATCATACACTTATAGTAGAACAGTAACATGGAAACAAAAGACGAGGAAATTACTTCAACTCCTGTTGTTTAGACATTTCTATCATACACTTATAGTAGAACAGTAACATGGAAACAAAAGACGAGGAAATTACTTCAACTCCTGTTGTTTAGACATTTCTATCATACACTTATAGTAGAACAGTAACATGGAAACAAAAGACGAGGAAATTACTTCAACTCCTGTTGGTTAGACATTTCTATCATACACTTATAGTAGAACAGTAACATGGAAACAAAAGACGAGGAAATTACTTCAACTCTTGTTGTTTAGACATTTCTATCATACACTTATAGTAGAACAGTAACATGGAAACAAAAGACGAGGAAATTACTTCAACTCTTGTTGTTTAGACATTTCTATCACACACTTATAGTAGAACAGTAACATGGAAACAAAGACGAGGAAATTACTTCAACTCCTGTTGTTTAGACATTTCTATCATACACTTATAGTAGAACAGTAACATGGAAACAAAAGACGAGGAAATTACTTCAACTCCTGTTGTTTAGACATTTCTATCATACACTTATAGTAGAACAGTAACATGGAAACAAAAGACGAGGAAATTACTTCAACTCCTGTTGTTTAGACATTTCTATCATACACTTATAGTAGAACAGTAACATGGAAACAAAAGACGAGGAAATTACTTCAACTCCTGTTGTTTAGACATTTCTATCATACACTTATAGTAGAACAGTAACATGGAAACAAAAGACGAGGAAATTACTTCAACTCCTGTTGTTTAGACATTTCTATCATACACTTATAGTAGAACAGTAACATGGAAACAAAAGACGAGGAAATTACTTCAACTCCTGTTGGTTAGACATTTCTATCATACACTTATAGTAGAACAGTAACATGGAAACAAAAGACGAGGAAATTACTTCAACTCCTGTTGGTTAGACATTTCTATCATACACTTATAGTAGAACAGTAACATGGAAACAAAAGACGAGGAAATTACTTCAACTCCTGTTGTTTAGACATTTCTATCATACACTTATAGTAGAACAGTAACATGGAAACAAAAGACGAGGAAATTACTTCAACTCTTGTTGTTTAGACATTTCTATCATACACTTATAGTAGAACAGTAACATGGAAACAAAAGACGAGGAAATTACTTCAACTCCTGTTGTTTAGACATTTCTATCATACACTTATAGTAGAACAGTAACATGGAAACAAAAGACGAGGAAATTACTTCAACTCCTGTTGTTTAGACATTTCTATCATACACTTATAGTAGAACAGTAACATGGAAACAAAAGACGAGGAAATTACTTCAACTCCTGTTGTTTAGACATTTCTATCATACACTTATAGTAGAACAGTAACATGGAAACAAAAAGACGAGGAAATTACTTCAACTCCTGTTGTTTAGACATTTCTATCATACACTTATAGTAGAACAGTAACATGGAAACAAAAGACGAGGAAATTACTTCAACTCCTGTTGTTTAGACATTTCTATCATACACTTATAGTAGAACAGTAACATGGAAACAAAAGACGAGGAAATTACTTCAACTCTTGTTGGTTAGACATTTCTATCATACACTTATAGTAGAACAGTAACATGGAAACAAAAGACGAGGAAATTACTTCAACTCTGTTGTTTAGACATTTCTATCATACACTTATAGTAGAACAGTAACATGGAAACAAAAGACGAGGAAATTACTTCAACTCCTGTTGTTTAGACATTTCTATCATACACTTATAGTAGAACAGTAACATGGAAACAAAAGACGAGGAAATTACTTCAACTCCTGTTGGTTAGACATTTCTATCATACACTTATAGTAGAACAGTAACATGGAAACAAAAGACGAGGAAATTACTTCAACTCCTGTTGTTTAGACATTTCTATCATACACTTATAGTAGAACAGTAACATGGAAACAAAAGACGAGGAAATTACTTCAACTCCTGTTGTTTAGACATTTCTATCATACACTTATAGTAGAACAGTAACATGGAAACAAAAGACGAGGAAATTACTTCAACTCCTGTTGTTTAGACATTTCTATCATACACTTATAGTAGAACAGTAACATGGAAACAAAAGACGAGGAAATTACTTCAACTCTTGTTGTTTAGACATTTCTATCATACACTTATAGTAGAACAGTAACATGGAAACAAAAGACGAGGAAATTACTTCAACTCCTGTTGTTTAGACATTTCTATCATACACTTATAGTAGAACAGTAACATGGAAACAAAAGACGAGGAAATTACTTCAACTCTTGTTGTTTAGACATTTCTATCATACACTTATAGTAGAACAGTAACATGGAAACAAAAGACGAGGAAATTACTTCAACTCCTGTTGGTTAGACATTTCTATCATACACTTATAGTAGAACAGTAACATGGAAACAAAAGACGAGGAAATTACTTCAACTCCTGTTGTTTAGACATTTCTATCATACACTTATAGTAGAACAGTAACATGGAAACAAAAGACGAGGAAATTACTTCAACTCCTGTTGTTTAGACATTTCTATCATACACTTATAGTAGAACAGTAACATGGAAACAAAAGACGAGGAAATTACTTCAACTCTTGTTGTTTAGACATTTCTATCATACACTTATAGTAGAACAGTAACATGGAAACAAAAGACGAGGAAATTACTTCAACTCCTGTTGTTTAGACATTTCTATCATACACTTATAGTAGAACAGTAACATGGAAACAAAAGACGAGGAAATTACTTCAACTCCTGTTGGTTAGACATTTCTATCATACACTTATAGTAGAACAGTAACATGGAAACAAAAGACGAGGAAATTACTTCAACTCCTGTTGGTTAGACATTTCTATCATACACTTATAGTAGAACAGTAACATGGAAACAAAAGACGAGGAAATTACTTCAACTCCTGTTGGTTAGACATTTCTATCATACACTTATAGTAGAACAGTAACATGGAAACAAAAGACGAGGAAATTACTTCAACTCCTGTTGTTTAGACATTTCTATCATACACTTATAGTAGAACAGTAACATGGAAACAAAAGACGAGGAAATTACTTCAACTCCTGTTGTTTAGACATTTCTATCATACACTTATAGTAGAACAGTAACATGGAAACAAAAGACGAGGAAATTACTTCAACTCCTGTTGGTTAGACATTTCTATCATACACTTATAGTAGAACAGTAACATGGAAACAAAAGACGAGGAAATTACTTCAACTCCTGTTGTTTAGACATTTCTATCATACACTTATAGTAGAACAGTAACATGGAAACAAAAGACGAGGAAATTACTTCAACTCCTGTTGTTTAGACATTTCTATCATACACTTATAGTAGAACAGTAACATGGAAACAAAAGACGAGGAAATTACTTCAACTCCTGTTGTTTAGACATTTCTATCATACACTTATAGTAGAACAGTAACATGGAAACAAAAGACGAGGAAATTACTTCAACTCCTGTTGTTTAGACATTTCTATCATACACTTATAGTAGAACAGTAACATGGAAACAAAAGACGAGGAAATTACTTCAACTCCTGTTGGTTAGACATTTCTATCACACACTTATAGTAGAACAGTAACATGGAAACAAAAGACGAGGAAATTACTTCAACTCTTGTTGTTTAGACATTTCTATCATACACTTATAGTAGAACAGTAACATGGAAACAAAAGACGAGGAAATTACTTCAACTCCTGTTGGTTAGACATTTCTATCATACACTTATAGTAGAACAGTAACATGGAAACAAAAGACGAGGAAATTACTTCAACTCCTGTTGGTTAGACATTTCTATCACACACTTATAGTAGAACAGTAACATGGAAACAAACGACAAGGAAATTACTTCAACTCCTGTTGTTTAGACATTTCTATCACACACTTATAGTAGAACAGTAACATGGAAACAAAAGACGAGGAAATTACTTCAACTCTTGTTGGTTAGACATTTCTATCATACACTTATAGTAGAACAGTAACATGGAAACAAAAGACGAGGAAATTACTTCAACTCCTGTTGTTTAGACATTTCTATCATACACTTATAGTAGAACAGTAACATGGAAACAAAAGACGAGGAAATTACTTCAACTCCTGTTGTTTAGACATTTCTATCATACACTTATAGTAGAACAGTAACATGGAAACAAAAGACGAGGAAATTACTTCAACTCCTGTTGGTTAGACATTTCTATCACACACTTATAGTAGAACAGTAACATGGAAACAAACGACAAGGAAATTACTTCAACTCCTGTTGTTTAGACATTTCTATCACACACTTATAGTAGAACAGTAACATGGAAACAAAAGACGAGGAAATTACTTCAACTCTTGTTGTTTAGACATTTCTATCATACACTTATAGTAGAACAGTAACATGGAAACAAAAGATGAGGAAATTACTTCAACTCCTGTTGTTTAGACATTTCTATCACACACTTATAGTAGAACAGTAACATGGAAACAAAAGACGAGGAAATTACTTCAACTCCTGTTGTTTAGACATTTCTATCATACACTTATAGTAGAACAGTAACATGGAAACAAAAGACGAGGAAATTACTTCAACTCTTGTTGTTTAGACATTTCTATCATACACTTATAGTAGAACAGTAACATGGAAACAAAAGACGAGGAAATTACTTCAACTCCTGTTGTTTAGACATTTCTATCATACACTTATAGTAGAACAGTAACATGGAAACAAAAGACGAGGAAATTACTTCAACTCTTGTTGTTTAGACATTTCTATCATACACTTATAGTAGAACAGTAACATGGAAACAAAAGACGAGGAAATTACTTCAACTCCTGTTGGTTAGACATTTCTATATTACACTTATAGTAGAACAGTAACACGGAAACAAAAGACGAGGAAATCACTTCAACTCCTGTTGGTTAGACATTTCTATCTTACACTTATAGTAGAACAGTTACATGGAAAAAAAAGACGAGGAAATTACTTCAACTCCTGTTGTTTAGACATTTCTATCATACACTTATAGTAGAACAGTAACATGGAAACAAAAGACGAGGAAATTACTTCAACTCCTGTTGTTTAGACATTTCTATCATACACTTATAGTAGAACAGTAACATGGAAACAAAAGACGAGGAAATTACTTCAACTCCTGTTGTTTAGACATTTCTATCATACACTTATAGTAGAACAGTAACACGGAAACAAAAGACGAGGAAATTACTTCAACTCCTGTTGTTTAGACATTTCTATCATGCAGTTATAGTAGAACAGTAACATGGAAACAAAAGACGAGGAAATTACTTCAACTCCTGTTGGTTAGACATTTCTATCATACACTTATAGTAGAACAGTAACACGGAAACAAAAGACGAGGAAATTACTTCAACTCCTGTTGGTTAGACATTTCTATCTTACACTTATAGTAGAACAGTTATATGGAAACAAAAGACGAGGAACTTACTTCAACTCCTGTTGTTTAGACATTTCTATCATACACTTATAGTAGAACAGTAACATGGAAACAAAAGACGAGGAAATTACTTCAACTCCTGTTGGTTAGACATTTCTATCATACACTTATAGTAGAACAGTAACATGGAAACAAAAGACGAGGAAATTACTTCAACTCCTGTTGTTTAGGCATTTCTATCATACACTTATAGTAGAACAGTAACATGGAAACAAAAGACGAGGAAATTACTTCAACTCCTGTTGTTTAGACATTTCTATCATACACTTATAGTAGAACAGTAACATGGAAACAAAAGACGAGGAAATTACTTCAACTCCTGTTGTTTATACATTTGTATCATACACTTATAGCAGAACAGTAACATGGAAACAACAGACGAGGAAATTACTTTAACTCCTGTTGTTTAGACATTTCTATCTTACACTTATAGGAGAACAGTAACATGGAAACAACAGACGAGGAAATTACTTCAACTCTTGTTGTTTAGACATTTTTATCATACATTTATAGGAGAACAGTAACATGGAAACAACAGACGAGGAAATTACTTCAACTCTTGTTGTTTAGACATTTCTATCATACACTTATAGCAGAACAGTAACATGGAAACAAAACACGAGGAAATTACTTCAACTCCTGTTGGTTAGACATTTCTATCATACAGTTATAGTAGAACAGTAACATGGAAACAAAAGACGAGGAAATTACTTCAACTCCTGTTGGTTAGACATTTCTATCATACATTTATAGTAGAACAGTAACATGGAAACAAAAGACGAGGAAATTACTTCAACTCCTGTTGTTTAGACATTTCTATCATACACTTATAGTAGAACAGTAACATGGAAACAAAAGACGAGGAAGTTACTTCAACTCCTGTTGTTTAGACATTTCTATCATACACTTATAATAGAACAGTAACATGGAAACAAAAGACGAGGAAATTACTTCAACTCTTGTTGGTTAGACATTTCTATCATACACTTATAGTAGAACAGTAACATGGAAACAAAAGACGAGGAAATTACTTCAACTCTTGTTCGTTAGACATTTCTATCATACACTTATAGTAGAACAGTAACATGGAAACAAAAGACGAGGAAATTACTTCAACTCTTGTTGGTTAGACATTTCTATCATACACTTATAGTAGAACAGTAACATGGAAACAAAAGACGAGGAAATTACTTCAACTCCTGTTGGTTAGACATTTCTATCATACACTTATAGTAGAACAGTAACATGGAAACAAAAGACGAGGAAATTACTTCAACTCCTGTTGGTTAGACATTTCTATCATACACTTATAGTAGAACAGTAACATGGAAACAAAAGACGAGGAAATTACTTCAACTCCTGTTGGTTAGACATTTCTATCATACACTTATAGTAGAACAGTAACATGGAAACAAAAGACGAGGAAATTACTTCAACTCTTGTTGTTTAGACATTTCTATCATACACTTATAGTAGAACAGTAACATGGAAACAAAAGACGAGGAAATTACTTCAACTCCTGTTGGTTAGACATTTCTATCATACACTTATAGTAGAACAGTAACATGGAAACAAAAGACGAGGAAATTACTTCAACTCTTGTTGGTTAGACATCTCTATCATTCACTTATAGCAGAACAGTAACATGGAAACAAAAGACGAAGAAATTACTTCAACTCTTGTTGTTTAGACATTTCTATCATACACTCTCGGTGTAAATTTATTTTCATTGTGTGTGTGTCTGTTTTATTGAGTCGATGATAAGTTTACAGATTTACAATGCTAGAATTCAAGGTTCGACTCAGTTCGGTGGATATTCGTTTTGTTCAAATATTGTGATAGCAAATAGAAAAATCTAGTTTAGTATTAAGTTTCTGAAATTGTAATGTTGATAGCAAATAGAAAAATCGAGTTAGTTTCGTATTAAGTTTCTGAAATTGTAATGGTGACCAGAACTATAAAATGGATTAGTTTCTGGCATTATGAATGTTGTACTTTTATCTGTATATAACACACAAAAGTCGTTATATACAGATAAAAGGTTTATCTCGATGCCCAGAGCACAAATCACTAAGAACATAATTATTGGAATGTGTTGTTTTAGGAACAAGGTTGGTAGAACACAGTGATAAACAGTATATCGTCTGTGACTTTCGTACGAGTCTTAACTTATAACTAGGGACAAGTTTTATTATCACATGGTTTCTCTTTACTTGTTTTACAGTCTCTATGAAACTTTTCATTTCAGCTTTGATATAAAGTGAAACGAACTTTAGAACTGGATAAATCTATACATTCTGAAAGCGTCTCAGATTTTCACCTTGTCCTAATCAAATATTTGAGACACATCGAGATAAACCTTTTAATTTTATAAAAAAGCAAACAAACTATTTCTTCTCAATTAATAGTATATCTCTAGATTGTATAAAGTCACGCGGAGTGAAATTTTTTTTCCTATCCATGTTTTACGTTTACAGAATGCCGTGTTGGTTGTTAACAACTGTTAGAGCCTAAAAGCTGGATAATACGTGCTGTATTTTGACTTTTCTAGTTCTGCTCGATGTTTGTCCAAACGCTTGTTCAAATAAGTCAGTTTCGTTGGGAGAGAATGAACTAGTTTACCAGTCACTGGTTTGTATAACTTAACTATTCCACTCTGGAAAAACTGGGATTGAATATATCCTAGAATCGATGTAGCTATATGGTCATTTTTTGTACTTCAAATGTGGGAAGTTCCTTTATTATGTTGACGATAAATAAATCATAAACAAAGAAATGGCGTATTGTTTATAACTTAAACACGTTAACTTATGACCACGTGTTACACAAATGCCCCAAACTATGACTACAAATGTATTGCACGTAAATATTCTGTCTCGAGGTGGCCTCTTACAAGTTAAAGCTAATAAAACCCTTAATCTGGCCTTGCACAAAAGTCTAATCTGTATAAAAAACTTCAAGTCTACAGGTGCATTTACTTACTAGGAAACTAATCTCGTAAAAACACCACTGATTATTTTTTGTCACTTGACATTTCTAGTGAATTTGTGTCGTGATGTTTGCATTAATTCATTGGCATTGATTTGTTACACAATTTTGTCACATAAGTTAAGCAAATGAAAACCTTCATGTACAGCGATGATCGTTATAATGGGACAAAACCCATTGTACGATCACATGGCGATTTAATAAAGTGTTTTTTGTTCCTCGATGTCCCCCTAACGAGAAGAGTTTACATCCACGTAGTCTAGAACTCCTGTCCATCACTTCTTTGTTACAGCACGCGATAGAACGCAGGGGGTGGTCAGTGAACTGACATCCTGAAAACTACAAACCATTAGGCAATTTCGCAGGTTGTGTTCACAGAAGAAAGCAGAAAGCCCACTACGAAACGAAGTTCTGAGCATGTTAGTAATGAAACAATATACCAATCCACGAATATCGAGGTTTATAATAAATTAAGTCTATATATTAAACGTTGACTTAGGTATATAAGAAAAAATCCTGTGGTCAGTGTTTCAGCCATTAATTTTTAAAAGACCACAAATTTCCTTCTCCGATGGAGATCCTTTAAACGTAAACCAAATTCTTTTCCTTTTCATCGAATTTCGCTATTTCTGTGAAACATTTCGTATTTTATCTAGTTGTAGTCTCGCCCGTCCGCTATTTATGTTCTCAAAGAAGTGAAACCTGGCGATTTGCCCTGAAAACAAAATACAGTACTCAAGAAGAGCCGAGTACGTAAAGACAGCGGTGAACATAAACACCTAATAAACAACACATGAATGCAATACACTCCAGCATAGATAAGATTTTATATTGGTGTATTCCTTGTTCTGTTCGTGACAATATGAGTTTTTAAGGCCTAGTTGACGTGTATTCGAGACGGAAGGAGACATGCTGCAGTATCTGTGGTTAACATTGAGACAATGTTGTTATACGTATACACACATACACAAAGATGCTACAGAAATAACATAGAACGAAACAAACCTTCGGAAGATTTGTTTGTTTCAAAGAAAACACACAATGGACTATGTGCTATGTGTCACCGCGGGGAATCGAACCCAAGATTGTGTGCTAGTTTAAGACTAGAGTGAAGGCAGCTGGTCATCACCTCCCACCGCCAGCTCTTGGGCTACTCTTTTACCAACGAATAGTGGGATTGACCGCCACATTATAACGCCCCCATGGCTGAAATGGCGAGCATGCTTGGTGCGACGGTGATTCGAACCCGTGACCCTCAGATTACGAATCGAATGCTTTAACCAACCTGGCCATGCCGGGCCTGGTAGAAGTTAAAACTAGAACTTTCGAGATGGTTAAAAGGACATTCGTCAAAAACAGTTGTATCCATATCGTTTATGTTGTTTTTTGATCAAGTCAGAATAAAATGTTTTATTCAAAATTGCATGACCTAACATTATTGTTTGCTCCTTGATTTGTCCCCAGAACTAATGGTTTTGTTTGTATTTCTGAAGAAACAAATGTTTTGGAATACTTTTAAGATAAAGTCACGGCCTAAATCTCCAGAATATTTCTTTATTAAATCAACATTTCGGTATTACATCTTCGCCAGAATATATCGATATCCTACAAGTTATCCAGTAGAAACTAAATAGAACACCGTCGGTATTTTATTATTACTAAGGTTCCCGGCATGCTCAGGTGATTAAGGCACTCTACTCGTACTCCGAGCGTCACGGGTTCGAATCCCCGTCACACCAAACATGCTCGCCCTTTCAGCCATGAAGGCGTTATAATGTGATAATCAATCCCACTATTCTTTGGTAAAGGAATAGCCCAAGAGTTAGCGGTGGGTGGTGATGACTAGCTGCCTTCCCTCTAGTCTTACATTGCTAAATTAGACACGGCTAGTGCAGATAGCCC
Source organism: Tachypleus tridentatus (assembly GCF_004210375.1). NCBI lineage: Eukaryota > Metazoa > Arthropoda > Merostomata > Xiphosura > Limulidae > Tachypleus > Tachypleus tridentatus. Next base: position 61,720,694 of record NC_134836.1, on the reverse strand, counting down.
TCGTGTAGCTTTGCACGAAATTCAAAACAAACAAACAAACATTACTACGGGCAATCTTTCGTAAAAAACTTCAAGTTTCTCTAAATAAAGTTAAGAATAATTGTACTATTTCCTCTTAAGCAGCTAAATGATGTTTCATAGATTTCGATGAAATAATAGTAATAATAATAAATAGTAAAGGTCGAAACGTTGTTCGCTCTTCTATGTAAAATATTTTCTCAACCCAAACGAGCCGTTTTTGCATATATATTTCTCTACAAGTGGGTTTTCTCGACATCACTGAATAAGGTGTTTGTTCGAGAGATGCTCGTGTCCTCGTTCCTCTTGATGGACTCAGCAGATAGCCCAATGTGGCTTTGCTGTTGGAAAACACATATGTGCACCCACGCTGATAGGGATTATACATTACAGCGGTGGTATTGTTACACTTATATGTTACTGGTTATACTGGTAATGAACGCCTATATTAACAATACCGACAAAACCCCTGAAGGTTATAGATCAGTAGAAACCACAACTTCTTACTGAATAGCGTGAAGTTAAAAGAAACGTTCTCATTGGTGTTTTTGAAGTTAAAAGAAACGTTCTCACTGGTGTTTTTCATACAGGAGTTCTAATTTATTTACGCGCGCTTTTGTGGAAGTAAAACTTGTAAAAAAAAAAGTTCCTTTCTTTTAGAAAAGAAACGACGTAAATATAAGTAACTTTATATGGTAACATTTTATATATCACATTACTATGTACTTGAATGTTTGAGTAGCGGTCTGTAGCATTACTAAACAATGACTGGTTCTCACGTGACCCACTGAATTTGTCGGTTTCCGTGCTCCAACAATTCTTTGATTGATTGATTTATAGTTTTCGTGCAAGAATGCGATTGTGTGTGTGACTGCGCATAGAATTTCCCAATTGTGAATTTAAATAATTAGGGAGGATAACTAGTTAAAAACACTCCTCGCCAACTACGGATCCGACGGTCCAAGGTTCAAATCCCAGACTTCCTGAAGGACATGCTTCTCACCTTCTGCTGTAAGTGTGATATAAAGTGACAATCCCACTGTGAGGTTAAATGTTGCCTTGTAGGCGTTGGGTATTCCCTTTGGACGTCCTCCCTCTGTTCGGCAGCCCTGGGGTGATGACCGTTTAGCCCGCGTGTCGCACGTAATGTTTTTTGAGATGTAAAATACTAGTAAGAAACAAACAGACGAATAACGTGTATTTAACAGTTGCTAATATAACAAACGTAGCGCTGAGCGTAGCTGCTTGTTGTGTTTCAATATTTTCTGCCTATTTTACGTTTTCAATTATTGAAAGATTCATGGTGAATCACAACCTATTTTAAATACCTGTTGTTTTTCTTTTATAGAATTAATACAACGTTTATCAAAGTGAACAGTTTGTCTTATGGTTGCACGTGTTATTCGAAAATCTGTGTTACGTTTTCTTCTTTTACGGACTTGCAACGCTATTGTCCGGCGTTCCATTCCGCGCTGTCAACGCAGTGTATAGCCCAAAAAGGCTACCAGATACACAAATACTTAAATGCAAGTTTGTTTGTTTTTTGTGATAGATAAATCTCGTCATGGGAATTGGTAAAGGATAGCCGGTTTGGCAAAGCTTACCGGTTTATCATAAGATTACCAGTGTGTGTTGTTGATAATCTGGTGTATTATCCGAGAACATCGGTATTTTTTTATTGCTATATATTGGAAGGAATAGTTTAATTTCAAATGTTGAGGGCGTGATGCACCCTAACTGGCTCGGCAGTAAGTCTGTAGGTTTATAACGTTAAAAGTCGGTGTTCAGTACCCGCGATGGGCAGAACACAGATACCCCTTAGGGTAGCTTTGCGATAAACAACGAATGACACCAAAACTGACCAGATTAAAATATCAGAAAAATTAAAGTTGTGATTTATTTCATCATTACACTAACATTTATTACAAGTGTATTGAAACAAATACGAAACTGTTTTGTAGGTAAACACTACACAGTTTAAATTTATCAATGTGAGGAAATTATTCTTAAGTCACATATTAAGTAAAGAAGCAAACTTAAGATAGGCCGAAAACCACATGGTTTCAAACAAAGAAAAATTAAACTATATTTAATGTTTGATAACAAATATTACATTAGTTTGTTTTGTCTTATAATATTGAATTCTAAAACAATGTGACACAATTGTATCGTACGATGATTTTTACCAGTTTGGTACGTGACACCACAACGTTTGTGTCTTTGAAGAAATTACAGAAAGTACAGGTAATGTAATGACGAATTACAATAAACACTGTAATGTGTTATAAACACGTCACTCCAATACTCTGAGGCCCGGCATGGTCAGGTGGGTTAAGACGTTCGACTCGCAATCTGAGGGTCGCCGGTTCGAATCTTCGTCGCACCAAACATGCTTGCCCTTTCAGTCGTGGGGACGTTATAATGTGACGGTCAGTCCCACTATTTGCTGGTAAAAGAGTAGCTCAAGAGTCGGCGGTGGATGGTGATGACTAGCTGCCTTCCCTCTAGTCTTACACTGCTAAATTAGGGACAGCTAGGGAAGACAGCCCACGTGTAGCTTTGCACGAAATTAAAAAAAAACAAAAAAAAAACAACAATAACCAATAGTCTGTGTGTGTAAAACATCTTTTCAAGTAATAATCAGATCTTAGATGTCAATTCGTTGTTGTGTTCCGTGTTTATGTTTACATTCTGGTGATAGTCCAATCTTCATGAGTACATCTTGTAAACAACAGTGCCTCATCAGTTGTCAAGTGCTAATTATATGCAGTTTGTGTATCACTTGCAATGTGCAACAACATCTATATATAGCTTCAATCTGAAATTATCGTCGGGAATTTCATTCATTTCAATTTTAGGCGCAGGATTATTTAGACTAAAAAGGCATAAGCAGGGTGCTAATTGGTGGTTGGTTATTCGTAAGCTGAAAACGCCTTCTTTTTGGTCAATAGCCTCTCCACAAAATGTCACGAGGTTATGTTGAAAGGATTGGAAGTTTTTATTCGATACAAACTATACGTTTAAAGAACGCCAGCAGTGTTAGATGGATGACTGACTGCTCGTGTTCAATTCACGTTGAATCTCGTGTATTGTAAGAACACAACGAAAACCGTGCAATGACTCGTTGTGCTGTTCCACCGTCTGTTCACGTTTGTCTATTCAGAAAAGGTGGGTTGGCCGAGGTCTGCTTTATGATCAGCCGGTGTTTATGTGTAAAGAACACTGAGCTAAGCACGGCTTCTTTTGTATACCTTTACCAGCCAGCCACCCACTCTAGTGCGCATTGATTTAGCTGAAAGTTTTCCACACATTAGTACTAGGCTTTCAGCAAGAAAAGAGAGATATCTGTATGTGTTAATGTGTGTGGAGGGGAGAATTGGTGTAAATACATTTGTCCGAAATCAGCGTAGTCCTGGTACATCTTAGATCTATACGCTATACTTGAAGGCCCCCCTTCGACATGGTACCGAATATAAAATTGATAGTTAAGTGAGAAATCTAGAAAGAAATAAAAATAGTTGAAACACAAATAGTACAACATATAAGGGCAACAGTGGAGCTGATGGCCCATCCACAAAAATTCTATAGAACAAAAACTCAAAGCCAGTCCTTATTATTCAGTATTTAACCAATCACAGGACAAGTTGCGGAGTAAATGTTATTCCGTGTTCTAGGGCTACAGAATCAGTCCATATTTGAACTGTTCCGCTTATAGTTTAATATTATTTAAGAGACATTCTACTACGCTCTATAGTTTTTTCGGTTACTGATGTATATAAATGATCCAGCTAAAGCGCCATCTTTCATTGTGCTTGTTTTAAAACAATTTCTGAATGATTAAGCTAATAGTCACGGGTTAACAATAGAAAACAGTTTGAAGCTAGCTCTACAGTTTTTTCTGTTTACATACGTACTGTTCATTATTCCAAACGTTTCAACTGTAAAGTATATTTTTTCAGACTGTAGTAACTACTACGATAATAATAAATTATCACTTCTTAACTTCGTGAATTAATTCTAAAATTGTATTCTAGTGTTTGTGTGAACTGAATGTTTCTTTGTTCTTTGCACTATGTCAGTTTTCAGGTTACTTCCCTTTTGATGCAAGCACGTTTCTTAACCACGTTTAATAATGATACGTAAAATAGGCCGTTGAAGCTAGATTCGAGTGAGCTTTTTTCGGTGTTTTTATCTGGTACAAAAGTTCTGGTGTTCTGTATCTCCGTTTTTCAGATTAATTACTGTTTTCACTTACAAGAACGTCTTAAAGTTGTAGAAAATTGGTTAAAATAATAATGATTAAAATAAAACTATTAATTTGTTGTAACCGAACTGATCTTTAGGCTTTATGATACGATCTTAAAACGTGTGGGATGGTTTATACACTAACATACAGGGCCAGTATGTTTTATAAATGGATGTATATATTATTTCAAAACGTCCACATCACATACTTTAGCTACATAAGAAAACTAGTTAGATGAAACAGTATTCAGTGTAGACCCACTTATGGGTGGTATATGGAAGTTTCTCTATTCACTCTGTGTTGGGTACCAACCAAGATCTTTTAAAATGTTTCTATAACTATACCCATTTTCTAGTTAAAACGATTGAACACTAATATATAGCTTTGAGTATCAACATATTATGAAACTACCATCAAGGACCTTCCACTGGGTAAAAGTCGGATAAGAAAGACCCTTAAATGTTTGTGTTGATGCACTTTATAAGAACTTGTCGTAAAGGCTTCATTGATTACTTAATTGGTAAAAAGTCTACTTGAATGTTGTACCCCCCTTCCGTATGGTGCAAGTTACTTTACATACGTTCTCCTTATCCCAGGACTACTTAAAGTAGTCCTTTTGAAAACTTCTATAAAAATGAATTAAGGACACATTCAGGTTCTATTGGGTAAAACCTAATTTGCATGTACCGGTATTGTTCCAGTGTTGGGTAATAAGTGTACAAACCCTTCTTCGAATACTCGGTATTTAATATACAAAGGAATTCCTATCTGATTCAGTTCGCCCAAGATTCTGTTTAGAAATATAATTTTCGAGAATCTAAGTGTGAGTAGAAATGTAACCTAGGTGGTTCTTACAGACACCCATTGTTCGGCCAAGATATTATTGGATAGTGTGTTGTTGATTGAACTTAGTCTTAGAGTGAAAGATTACTTCTGAAGTTTCTATCCCACTGAGAAGATAGCCCACAGACAAGATAGCCTACAGACAAGATAGCCCACAGACAAGATAGCCCACATTTCGTTACAACTTAACAGTTCCAAACGTTCCGTGAATATTTTATCAACAGAAACGCGGAGACTCAACAGCCTAATTTTTGTATTCTAAAAAACCAACCCAAATTTGTGTTCAGCCTAAAGTATTCCACTTTCAAATAAATTGTTCCAAATATGGTTTGTTTCCACATACGAACCGAGACAATTTGGTTAAAATCAATAACAAATTTTACCCTAGCAAGGTGGTATCGACTTTGTTTAAAATTTTGGAATATCCTTTCTTACAGCCACGTGGAAATCATTTTCGAAATGGTTTCCTTCCACGAATTTTTGCAAGACGAATTATGTTTCACGAAAGTTTTCTACATATACTAATAATGTTCAAAAATCGTATGTGCATAACGTCATAACGAAACACAAACACGTGGATATGACAGATAGCTCTTAATGTAATCAAATGATCAACAAGCCAGAGTTTTCAAGTCAAGAAAAGGTAAAATATTAACGTATAATCAATAAACGGGCAAAGTCAGAGCACACTCAAACATACGTCAAACTGTGGAGGCGAGTTGGATGTTATGGTAGTTCATACACACAACCCGACTTAAGTTCATTGTCATTGTTCAGATATCCATTTTCGATGTGTTTTTTAAGAGACACAACAAACATCGTAACTTTTACGTATAACACAGATCCTATTTACAAATGAGTCCAAATTACCTTAATTACTGGGGGATCGATATTGGTGAAGCAAGCCACGGAGCAGCCGTACGTTATTATATTAGTTGTGCTTTAACTTTTGTAGCCTTCTTATGACGTTGAAAAATAAAACGCGTGATTGATTATAGGACAAGGGCAAGTCGGATGAAACGAAGAATTGCAAGAAAATAACCGTTTCTCTTTTTCATTCTCAGCGTCACGTGCAATTACAGTTTATAACGTTGGGAACATTAACTACATTGATCTGTTTATATGATGTATCTTTAAACATTACCATTTGGGAAGTACAGTTAGTGAGTTGATCTGTTAGATTGTCTAGCTGAACAGTATATGTCAAACACGATGTATCTAGACTTGATGTACTTCTGTTACCAATTCCCTTATCGATTTTTAACTTAACCTACATGTTCAAAATAAACTTCCGCTTGAAGAATTAGGCCCTGAAATGAACTAAAGGAAATTCGTAAAAGCACAGATGTTTTATTCTAAGGATGAGGGAAGAATAGAAGTGAATACCACAACTGAGGGAAAAATACAACTAAAAGAGACGACAAATTATCTTACAAACATGGTTTGTGAGCCTGGATCTACAGCTAGTTCTTTATTTAGGATGACAAGTAAAGAGCAACCTGAATATATTAGATGGAAGAGAACGGTTATAACCTGAAGACGACCTAAGAAGGTCGTAATGTTGTTTTCTGCTTTATTTTGGTAAATGTGTTAATACCCATACCAGCTGTCTTGAGATATAATGTTATGACCATCGTCTTTTCTCTTCAAGTCATGAAATGGTTAAAATGAAAAAAATCCTACTCGGTCACACACACCACAAATAAATACAGTTTATCATACTTGTTTTCTATTTCCTCTTCTGGAATATTTTCCCACATTACCTGTGGCTATTTTAGTATTATTTTCTTGTAGCTTCACAACAAGTGCCGCGCAGTGCGCTCCTGACAAGGAAGCCACAGTAACCTAATGATGGTCAAAAGTTGCAATGGAGTTAAATAAAAAAAACAAACTAATTCACTCCAGAGCTGTGTATCTGGACTTGTATTTCAAAAAATATATATGTACGTTTCAAATATCCACATATCGACATAAAATATTTTTTTTCTTTTCTGGTAAATACTGATCCAGTAATGTAACAGCCAAGTTTCCTACAGTCCACTGTCGTGCTGTCTTTACGACCCTGAGTTATGGCATCGTTTTAGAAATGTCTTTTCTACGGGTTTACCCCTAACTTTGGACAGTGTGATGTTGACAGTGTCCAACTTTCTTGTGTTTCTCACTTTATACGATCCGTTTTTATTTTATTTACATCTTTTATCCGAATTTTTGGGTATTGTTTCGTTTTAACTTCACTTATTTTTACATTTTATAATGTTTGGTGCATATAGCCTAATTGTCAATATAAACCAACCAGCCAAAGTTCTTGTAAAATTTCTTATTTCCTTTTGGTAAAACTATTTTTGTTTGTTTGCACAAGGGAATATCTTTGGTGTGGCCACCACAGGTATCGAAACCCGATTTTATACCTTCAGACTTTCCACCAAGCCATTTGCGGGAGGTAACTCGAAGAAGCACTTGCTATTCAATGTTTAGCAAAATTATTTTAAATTCGATGTATAGTTTTTGTTAGTGTAAATCGACGGCCATCTTGGTTATTCAAACTAAAAATAAGCAAAAACCGCTTTTAACATCTTAAATTGAATGTACATTTTACTCGAAAATATACACAAAGTAAGAGTTGAGCTAATCCCAAGGTTGATGTTAAGCCTAAATTGTTGTGATTTGTAATTAGCTTCAAAAGAAACGGAAATCAAATACGTTACCTTTAAATCGTGAATACAAATCCAGACATTTTACATATGTTAATAATTAGAAGAATTTAGAAAATAAAATGAAAACATTAAATATCCAAACGAAAGTGCTCAGTCTTCTTAAACTATGTAATTTATATCCTCTCGATAAGTCGTTTACAATCGTAGAACTCCAGTCCGAGTATATAGAAATGTGGTATACCGTGATCTTATCTTTAGGTAAGAGTTTAAAAGAGATTTTGTTATTTTCCACTTAGAATGAATACATACCAACAGCTATTAGCTGTCGTTCTCTGACTCGTACTTAACGTGTGGGAGTTGCTAAACATTTGCTCTAAACAAGTGATTAAAACCTGGATCTACTCGCAGAACATACAATATATCGTGGCTATTTTTTTCACCCCACAGAACTATATCACTTTGGTTTCACGCTGTGACATGTAACAAGATGTATTTATTTAAGACCTTCAGTTTTTCTGCTTTGTTGGGAGATGGGTCCATGCTGTAACATATTTAAGACCTTCAGTTTTCTTGCTTTGTTGGGAGATGGGTCCATGCTGTAACATATTTAAGACCTTCAGTTGTCTTGCTTTGTTGGGAGATGGGTCCATGCTGTGACATATGTAAGACCTTCAGTTTTCTTGCTTTGTTAGGAGATGGATCCACGCTGTGACATGTAACAATATGTATTTATTTATTACCTTTAGTTTTCTTGCTTCGTCGGGAGATGGACGTATATTGTGACATACAATAATAAGTATTTAATTGTTATCTTTAGTTTGTAGTGTAAGACTAGAGGGAAGGCAGCGAGTCATCACCACTCACTGTCAACTCTTGGGCTACTCTTTTACCAACGAATAGTGGGATTGACCGTCACATTACAACACCCCCACGGCTAAAGTGGCGAGCATGTTTGGTGTGACGGGGATTCGAACCCACGACCCTCAGATTAGGAGTCGAGTGCCTTAACCACCATGCTGGGACACGTGTTAGGTAGAAACGTCAGACTGTTATATATTGTGTGCCTGATGTCGTTAAAACTAGACATCAAATATTGAATTAATTATGCCATTGTCTTGTATACTATCTAGTTAATGAGGTTGAACTTAGCTATATTACGAAGTATGAAATCATAACCGTCAGAGAAGTGTATACGTATATCGAATAAAATGTTATAGAATGTCTATAATACGTAAACTTTATTGAAATACAATAAAACTATACAACGTTACAGAATATACAGTATATCGGTTAGATAGTAACGAACGGTTACAATATAAACACACTGTGAAGCTAATTAGATCCTTGAAACTGATATGAAATCTGTAATGTTCTTTATTTTGTTTTCTTCCTTAATCTTTAAAGCAGTAGCGACTCAAGTTTGTGTACGTTGAGTGTAGAAATGAAACTATGCAAATTAGTATATACTGCATAAAGATGGTTCTAACATTCTGACTGTGTGTTGATATAGATCATACTTGGTCAACTTAAAAACAAAACTAACACAGACACCGTTGATTTTTGTTCTTTGTTGAATGTCGCGCAAAGCTGCTCGAGAGCTATCCGTCCTTAGTTTAGCGATAAAATATAGGCAGCTAGTCAGTAATTTAGTAACTGTGGTCTAATAGTGGGATAGATCGTCACTTTATAATGTCCCCACGTTCAATGAATGGATTCAAACTGGCGACCAACCAGGCCAAATTCTGAATGAAAATAGAACAAAATAAAAAAATCACAAAATTCGTTAATGTTTTTCTGATAAACCATCAGCCAGTAAAATAAATACAATAGGGCCTGGTACTCAGATAACTCAAAACTGGTAAGGCAGTTGGTTTCTTTGGATTCTAAAAACCTTTCTAGTCTAATTTGTTGTATTGAAGATTAAGCTGAAACACAATAGACCTTGAAAAGAAATTACAGAAACATCTTTTCGTTTGTTTCAATTGTAAAAAAAACAACAACAAAAACAAAGACAAAAGTACATTTGAATTTCATCTCTAATTTGTTGTCAGTGGGAGGGGTGTGAATTATTACCAAAAACAATTTGAAATGTTAATTCGAACCATTTACTAAACACAGCGACTGAAATTTCTATTTTAGCTTTCTGCTCATGCGAAAGCATTTTAATGTTGTTGTTTTTTTTCCCTGTATCGTGTTCTTTGTCTTTTCCACAATACTTTAAGTCACTTCATAGAAAACACCTGTCTATCCACCCCCACTGCATCCCCTCCTTGCTTTTTATTTTTCCCTCAGGTAAAGTTTTGTATCTAAAAACATTTTTCCTTCTTTGGTGAACGACAACAGAATTATTATAATAACCACAACAGTAGCAGACACGCCGTCTAACGGAAAACTAAATAACTAATCGAAACACCTGGTGAGCTCAATTTTCAAAGTTTTTGTTTTTTTTTCAGCCAAGGCAGGATCTCCTGGAGAGTGGGGCAAGGCAGGATCTCCTGGAGAGTGGGGCAAAATCATTCCACACGTGATTTAGATGCTGTTTCGCGGACCTGCTCGTTTGCTCACAAGTAGCCCAAGAGTTGGCGGTGGTGGTGATGACTAGCTGCCTTCCCTCTAGACTTACACTGCTAACTCAGGGACGGCTAGCGCAGATAGCCCTCGTGTAGCTTTGCGCGAAATTCAAAAACAAACAACGAAGAAAATAATGCTACTTTTCGTTTATTCCTACGGCTTATCGCACGTAACTTGATTGTGAAAGGCTTACCTCGGGTCATCATGTATTTGGTTAAAAACCATTTTTATATAAATGTTGAGCTTGAATACCACTAAACATGCTCGTCCTTTTAACTGTGAGGGTATTATGAGGTAACAGTCAACCCATCTATTCGTTGTTAAAGAATACTCGAAGAGTTAGCTCAGTGATTATTCAGAAGGCTTAAAACGGATTTTTTTAATACCATTTTTGAATGTAGCACGTTAGGTAGCTTTGTGCTTAACAACAGACGTTTCTAAATTAGGGAAGATTAACACAGATGGCTCTCAAGTTCTTTTTTCTGGTCAACAACAGACAAACAAACACTTCTATTACAGTGAGTTCTCGAATAGCTTTGAGAGAAGTTCAACAGACGAGATCTGAATACGTTCAGTGTATCTTCTTAACATCACTTACTTCTAGTAAAATATATCGACATTACCTTTATATTATCACAGTTCTGCAGATTTTTACATAATATAAGAATTCTCGTAGTATGCAACACGACTCCAGACAACTGATACATACAAAGTTCGATGCTTGAGTGTGCTTTCATTTTTGAATTACACACACAAAAAAATACTGTTATAATTAACGTTAGAAATAATAACATCATATTTATGGATGCTATTTTACTTTATTAACATAAGATATAAATTTTCGACTAATGTTCCTAAACTGGTCGAATGTTGTTGGTTATGAACGAGTGTCGTTAATGTAAAGAATGCTTTATTGAGACTCTAGACACAGGTGTAAACTTGAGGGCTTCTAATACAAAAACTTGAGGTTCAGTATTCGCTGTCGACATAGCGGATATCCTATTGTATAGCTCTGAACTTTAAGGCAAACAAACATTAACTAGAATACACGGAATGAGTTAGGTTCACTTGACTATTCAGTTATGACTTCATATGTTTAATAGGCTTCGCTAACTTAAAAGTCGCTTTTATATCTTTGATCAGAAGTTACTAATAACTTAGCCTAATTGTTCACATCATAATAATTTCAGGTATCTTCCAAAAATGGATGTTGAATCGGTAATGAAAAACAAATAATTTATGATAACAAATATGGGTCTAACCTTACGACAGAGCATTGTTTTGTTGTTTTAGTAACGTGAAGAATATACGACCATATGATGTACAAGTGATATTAATATCTGTACTTCTGTTTTACCGAAATTTGTTTCGTACGGTCCAATGGCCTGTGATACAATTAGTGTAATGAGTGATGTTTTAAGAAACAATTTGTGTATGTATACTTAGCTGGACACACTTATGGTCATTAAGATCATTTTCCCTTGGCATGAGAAAATATGAAACTTCTAAATAGGCAAGAATAAATAGATCTATAAAAGTAAATACGAGTACAGACTTAAGAATCAAAAGGAAGAAATGCGTAACTTTATCTGTAACTCTTTATTGAAAATCTTAAAGAACGAATAATCCTGGAGAGAGCTGGCTCATATGGTAGAGCTCTGGAATAGAGCTGACTCATATGGTAGAGCTCTGGAATAGAGCTGGCTCATATGGTAGAGCTCTGGAATAGAGCTGGCTCATATGGTAAAGCTCTGGAATAGAGATTGCTCATGTGGTAGAGCTCTGGAATGGAGCTGGCTCATATGGTAAAGCTCTGGAATAGAGCTGGCTCATGTGGTAGAGCTCTGGATTGAAGATGTGGTAACCCTGGTTCGAATCTATGCTATGCCACAAGATAGTCCTCTCACCACTTTAAGCTGTGGACGTGTTATAAAAATTACCGTCAATCCCTTAGTGTGAACTGAATGGTAGGGTGTTACTGATTAGAGACGGTGGCCTTGGTGACTTTGTCATACATACAAACTCCGACTAAGCCAATCACAAAAGGTACACATAGAAAACAAGAACCATAAAATGTATTTTGTTGCAAATGGTTTGTACAGAATTAAGAACCAACGCGGTTTGTAGGCTACATGCGGTTTAATATCTTCTGCCACCTACATATGACAGGTCATGTTTGATTAAGCGCGAAGCTACATAATGGACAATCTGCGCTATCCCCACCCGGGGGAATCAAACAACGGTGGGGATACTTATTAATTGAAATGTTTTACCAGTGAATCAATTTGCTTCTATATTTTAAAAATAACAAAAGAGGAGAAAGGTGACGCCATTCGTAACTACAAAACTATTATTTTCTCTTAGCTCCTCACAAATCAATATTTTACCGTGTCAGTCGTTTTCACAGTTCGCAGTTTGTAAGGAAACGACTTTAAAGCCATTGAAACGGGCTTTGAGATGTGATTTGTTTTACTTCGTGTCGTTTATTTTAGGATTGTTTCTCTTGTTCGGTGTTAACTATTTTAAAATTACTTTTGTGTATTTCAGATACTCGCGCAAAGTTAAGACTAAGTATCAAATACTGAAACAGTTTATTTGTTTGTTTTGAATTTCGCTCAAAGCTACTCAAAGGCTATCTGCGCTAGCTTCCCTAATTTCATAGTGTAAGACTAGAGGGAATGTAGCTAGTCATCACCACCCACCGCCAACTCTTGGGCTACTTTTTTACCAACGAATAGTGGGATTGACAGTCACATAATAACGCCCCCAGGACTGAAAGAGCATGTTTGGTGCGACAGGGATTCGAATCCGCGACCCTCAGATTACGATACCGAAACAGAGAAACGTATAATTTAAATGTAACGTACAGTACGTTAGACAAGGGGTACTTTTCTAAATTCATTGATGTACAAATGATGTTAACATCTCTACTTCTGTTTTACCGAAACATGGGTTTATTTCGTACAGTCCAATGGTCTGTGATACAATTAGTGTAATGGGTGATTTGTTTTCAATTTGTGAGTATGTATACTTAGCTAGACGCACTTATGGTCATTGACGTTATTTTCTCTTTGCATTTCTTCTTGTTTCCATCAGTGCTTCCTGCCAGTTCTTTCACAATAACAAATGTAATTTAATCTTCTAACAGGAAACTCAAAAACAGTTTTTCTTTTCTTTTTGTAACAAAAAGACTAGTTTACATAGCAACAGTAAAATATAGACACACACGCATTAATAATCCATTTCCTTCATTTGTAATTGGCCATGAGCTAGCCAGTAACCTATTAGGCCACTGGCAGTATCGACCGGATGAAGGCGAAAAAAAATTAATCGTATCGGTCGTGCTGGCTAGGTTGTTTAACCAATAAGCATCCCGTATGGCAGTAACCACCTATAATATATACATGTATGGGACAACCCTGAAGAAATTAACTGTCGGCGACAGCTCGTTGTCAATGCCCATGACGCGTATCTATCTTAATAGCATGGAAACTTTTTAGCGCATGCGCGCTCACTGATTACTCATAATTAGGTGAGACCGCCCAATTTATAAAATATACATAAATACCGACAGTAACGGGTAATGTGCATGATTGTTCATGGTAGATACTAATATATCAATTATTCTAGGAAACGTGTTTGAGATGTGATTTGTTTTTCTTTGTGTCGTTTATTTTAGGGTGGTTTCTCTTGTTATTTGTTAACTATTTTTAAATTACTTTTCTGTGTTTCAGATACTCGCGCAAAGTTAACTCGAAGTATCAAATATCGAAACAGAGAAACGTGTAATTTTAGCGTAACGTACAGTACGTTAGACAAGGGGTACTTTTGTGCCTCAAACTGCTCGTGTTACGTTATTCTGGTATGACGTAACATTTTAGGCCTGTATAACAAAAATGCACATAATTAATACCAGCTCATAACATAAGGTACTTCACGTGACATTCCCGACAAAGTTATGAATCTAACAAATACTTAAATCTCAAATGATCGTTACTCAAGTGTTTTTATCCTTGTTTATGGGAGTCAAGAAAACGTGTGAACAACATGTGTTCACCCTATCATGTTTAAACCGTACCTGAGACCATTATCAGTGGGAAAACATTACGCATGAATCTCTCACCAGGGGAAAAACATTACAAGTCAATCTGTTATCAGGGGAGAAGTGTGCACGTGATTTTTTTTTACCGTCCTTCTATCTTTATGGGGAGGGAAAAAAAGATTTATTAATTTTCTCCGCCAAATTCACAAGTCCAGAGTCCAACTGCATGAATACTAAATGCAGCATTCTTCATGCTGTTTCAACTCGTGTGTATAGAGGGCGTTGACATAATTTAATGAAAAAAATGTATATTAAAACATAAAAACAAACAAATTCTTTTCCTTCTACTTTCTTTTATCCACGGTTTTTTTTTTTTAAAGCAACAACGCAATGTACTTATTTGAATTAATACGTGAAACATTGAAGAAAGCAAAGCTGCTATCCTAACGGAAACCAGAATCACCTGAAAGAGTGCCTAATGGAAACCAGAATCACCTGAAAACCGTGCCTAATGGAAACCAAAATCACCTGAAACAGTGCCTAACGGAAACAAGAATCACCTGAAAACCGTGACATAAAACGGAACCGAGTTTTTCTATTGTTAGAACAAATGGGGAATCACTTCAAGAGGGGAATAAGTACTACAGACCCTTCCTTTAGTCGCGAGCTTAAATCCCTGTCACACCAAACATGCTCGTCGTTTTAGCCGTGGGGGCGTTATAATGTAAGTGTCAATCCCACTATTCGTTGGTAAAAGAGTAGTCCAAGAGTTGGCGGTGGATGGTAATGACTAGCTGCCTTCCATCTAGTCTTACACCGCTAAATTAGGGACGACTAGCGCAGATAGCCCTCGTGTAGCTTGGCGCGAAATTAAAACCAAACCCTTTCTTCAGAAGTCAACAGTATTTTCATGCTGTTTTAAAAGGTCATGATTTAGGAATATGTTAAAGAACCTAAAAATGGAAAAAAGAAACTTGGTTGCAGTGTATCAACTTCTATAATTTCCCAAACAACTATAATAATCTATTAAAAACAACTATAATAATCTATTAAAACAATAATCTATTAAAAACAACTACAATAATCTATTAAAAACAATAATCTATTAAAAACAACTATAATAATCTATTAAAAACAACTATAATAATCTATTAAAAACAATAATCTATTAAAAACAACTATAATAATCTATTAAAAACAACTATAATAATCTATTAACAACAACTATAATAATCTATTAAAAACAATAATCTATTAAAAACAACTATAATAATCTATTAAAAACAATAATCTATTAACAACAACTATAATAATCTATTAAAAACAACTATAATAATCTATTAAAAACAACTATAATAATCTATTAACAACAACTATAATAATCTATTAAAAACAACTATAATAACCTATTAAAAACAATAATCTACTAAAAACAACTATAATAATCTATTAAAAACAATAATCTATTAAAAACAACTATAATAATTTATTAAAACAACTATAATAATCTATTAAAAACAATAATCTATTAAAAACAACTATAATAATCTATTAACAACAACTATAATAATCTATTAAAAACAACTATAATAATCTATTAACAACAACTATAATAATCTATTAACAACAACTATAATAATCTATTAAAAACAACTATAATAATCTATTAACAACAACTATAATAATCTATTAAAAACAATAATCTATTAAAAACAACTATAATAATCTATTAAAAACAATAATCTATTAACAACAACTATAATAATCTATTAAAAACAATAATCTATTAAAAACAACTATAATAATCTATTAAAAACAATAATCTATTAAAAACAACTATAATAATCTATTAAAAACAATAATCAATTAAAAACAACTATAATAATCTATTAAAAACAATAATCTATTAAAAACAACTTTCATAATCTATTAAAAACAACTATAATAATCTATTAAAAACAATAATCTATTAAAAACAACTATAATAATCTATTAAAAACAATAATCTATTAAAAACAACTTTTATAATCTATTAACAACAAATATAATAATCTATTAACAACAACTATAATAATCTATTCCGGACTACATTTATATAAATATTTTTATTTATCAAAAACAGATTTCGTTCATACTTGTTAACATTGAAATAAGTTTTGAACTTAGATATTATGTACATGTTTGAAAGTTACAGAATAATGGAAAATTGTAGAATAGTTTTATTTCACACAAGTGAAAGTTACTCCACGGCCTAAATAACGTGCTGAGTTATTATTTACAAGAACTAAATACTCTGGGTATAGATCATCTGATTAAATAAGTAATTAAATCCATCTTATTAGTAAATCAATAACCATCTGTACAGAAAATAAGTTAAATACACTTTTCTTAATATAATATAAAACTTTCTAACATTTGTTTTAGTTGTTTCTTTGTAGTTAAACAAAAAACTGTTATAAGAGGCTAGTTGGCTCTGCCCACCACGGTTATCGAAACCCGGTTTCTAGCGGTGAGAGTCCACAGACATGCTGCGGTACCACTGTGAGACAATTGGCTAATTAGAAAGTAGTTTACCTTTGTGATAATTCAGAAACTTATCTTTGATCGTTTGTCCGTTTTACCGAGAATACTTCATTATACGAACTGAGAACACTACATGTACTCACTCTACAGGAATGTTTGTATTTTGTTACTAATCATTCTTCCACATAAAAACTAACAAATCACACAAACCACTACGTGTACTCACTCTACAGGAATGTTTGTGTTTTAATACTAATCATTCTTCCACATGAAAACTAACAAATCACACAAACCACTACGTGTACTCACTCTACAGGAATGTTTGTGTTTTAATACTAATCATTCTTCCACATAAAAACTAACAAATCACACAAACCACTACGTGTACTCACTCTACAGGAATGTTTGTGTTTTAATACTAATCATTCTTCCACATAAAAACTCACACAAACCACTACGTGTACTCACTCTACAGTAATGTTTGTGTTTTAATACTAATCATTCTTCCACATAAAAACTCACACAAACCACTACGTGTACTCACTCTACAGGAATGTTTGTGTTTTAATACTAATCATTCTTCCACATAAAAACTCACACAAACCACTACGTGTACTCACTCTACAGTAATGTTTGTGTTTTAATACTAATCATTCTTCCACATAAAAACTAACAAATCACACAAACCACTACGTGTACTCACTCTACAGGAATGTTTGTGTTTTAATACTAATCATTCTTCCAAATAAAAACTCACAACTCACACAAACCACTACGTGTACTCACTCTACAGGAATGTTTGTGTTTTAATACTAATCATTCTTCCACATAAAAACTCACAACTCACACAAACCACTACGTGTACTCACTCTACAGGAATGTTTGTGTTTTAATACTAATCATTCTTCCTCATGAAAACTAACAAATTACACAAACCACTACGTGTACTCACTCTACAGTAATGTTTGTGTTTTAATACTAATCATTCTTCCACATAAAAACTAACAAATTACACAAACCACTACGTGTACTCACTCTACAGGAATGTTTGTGTTTTAATACTAATCATTCTTCCACATAAAAACTCACACAAACCACTACGTGTACTCACTCTACAGTAATGTTTGTGTTTTAATACTAATCATTCTTCCACATAAAAACTCACACAAACCACTACGTGTACTCACTCTACAGGAATGTTTGTGTTTTAATACTAATCATTCTTCCACATAAAAACTCACACAAACCACTACGTGTACTCACTCTACAGGAATGTTTGTGTTTTAATACTAATCATTCTTCCAAATAAAAACTCACAACTCACACAAACCACTACGTGTACTCACTCTACAGGAATGTTTGTGTTTTAATACTAATCATTCTTCCACATAAAAACTCACAACTCACACAAACCACTACGTGTACTCACTCTACAGGAATGTTTGTGTTTTAATACTAATCATTCTTCCTCATGAAAACTAACAAATTACACAAACCACTACGTGTACTCACTCTACAGTAATGTTTGTGTTTTAATACTAATCATTCTTCCACATAAAAACTAACAAATTACACAAACCACTACGTGTACTCACTCTACAGGAATGTTTGTGTTTTAATACTAATCATTCTTCCACATAAAAACTCACACAAACCACTACGTGTACTCACTCTACAGTAATGTTTGTGTTTTAATACTAATCATTCTTCCACATAAAAACTCACACAAACCACTACGTGTACTCACTCTACAGGAATGTTTGTGTTTTAATACTAATCATTCTTCCACATAAAAACTCACACAAACCACTACGTGTACTCACTCTACAGTAATGTTTGTGTTTTAATACTAATCATTCTTCCACATAAAAACTAACAAATCACACAAACCACTACGTGTACTCACTCTACAGGAATGTTTGTGTTTTAATACTAATCATTCTTCCAAATAAAAACTCACAACTCACACAAACCACTACGTGTACTCACTCTACAGTAATGTTTGTGTTTTAATACTAATCATTCTTCCACATAAAAACTCACACAAACCACTACGTGTACTCACTCTACAGGAATGTTTGTGTTTTAATACTAATCATTCTTCCACATAAAAACTCACACAAACCACTACGTGTACTCACTCTACAGTAATGTTTGTGTTTTAATACTAATCATTCTTCCACATAAAAACTAACAAATCACACAAACCACTACGTGTACTCACTCTACAGGAATGTTTGTGTTTTAATACTAATCATTCTTCCACATAAAAACTCACACAAACCACTACGTGTACTCACTCTACAGTAATGTTTGTGTTTTAATACTAATCATTCTTCCTCATGAAAACTAACAAATTACACAAACCACTACGTGTACTCACTCTACAGTAATGTTTGTGTTTTAATACTAATCATTCTTCCACATAAAAACTCACACAAACCACTACGTGTACTCACTCTACAGGAATGTTTGTGTTTTAATACTAATCATTCTTCCACATAAAAACTCACACAAACCACTACGTGTACTCACTCTACAGTAATGTTTGTGTTTTAATACTAATCATTCTTCCACATAAAAACTAACAAATCACACAAACCACTACGTGTACTCACTCTACAGGAATGTTTGTGTTTTAATACTAATCATTCTTCCAAATAAAAACTCACAACTCACACAAACCACTACGTGTACTCACTCTACAGGAATGTTTGTGTTTTAATACTAATCATTCTTCCAAATAAAAACTCACAACTCACACAAACCACTACGTGTACTCACTCTACAGGAATGTTTGTGTTTTAATACTAATCATTCTTCCTCATGAAAACTAACAAATTACACAAACCACTACGTGTACTCACTCTACAGTAATGTTTGTGTTTTAATACTAATCATTCTTCCAAATAAAAACTCACAACTCACACAAACCACTACGTGTACTCACTCTACAGTAATGTTTGTGTTTTAATACTAATCATTCTTCCAAATAAAAACTAATAAATCACACAAACCACTACGTGTACTCACTCTACGGTAATGTTTGTGTTTTAATACTAATCATTCTTCCAAATAAAAACTCACAACTCACACAAACCACTACGTGTACTCACTCTACAGGAATGTTTGTGTTTTAATACTAATCATTCTTCCTCATGAAAACTAACAAATCACACAAACCACTACGTGTACTCACTCTACAGTAATGTTTGTGTTTTAATACTAATCATTCTTCCACATAAAAACTCACAACTCACATGATTTTAAAAACACGCGCCTATACGTTCCCATTTGTTCTCAACGAACTGTAATGTCCTGCTTAACATTGAACATGAATGCCTTTTTTTCTATATGTAAAGAAATCTTTATGATACAGAGATTTCCTCTGTACATCCTTTCCAACACACATAACTGAGAAGGCTAAGTAAGTGTTAAAACGAACCAGTGTATATTTCTCACTATCTATTTCACTATCTAACAAGTGAATCGTGATAAATGTTGTTTTTGAAGTATTTATTGTTTATTCTTCATTCTTAAGTCTCATCTGGTTTCTTCCTTCTTTCTTCAATTTTGTTTCGTTTTAATTATTTGATAACGAGAATTTTGTTGTGCTTCAAAGTTGACGAAAGAAAATCCTGTAATAAATTATCCCTGTTTGTTTGTAAGTGAATGAGAGACTTTGTTTGTATACTTGACATAAAAACGATCAGAAATATGTTTCGTTTTTCTCACATCGACGAGACGAACATAATAGCTGATAGGGAAGCGAGTATTGGTTTTGATATTTCCTTCGGTTGTCTGATCAGGTTTGTATGATTGTTCGCTTTTTGTCGCGCCCATATTTAATCGACCTGAATCACTAATAACATTATTCTAGTCACGAGCTATCTCTGATCGGAAGGCACTGATAATAAAACTTGTACATTTATTTAATGAGAAGAAAATAATTATGTTTTTAATGAATTTGGTGCACTTTAGGAAACTTAAACTGTAAATCTAATGTAATCTCTTCTCTTGCTCTCGAGTGTTTTTCACATGAAGCTCTGAACAATAGAGTTCATTTTAATGTCTTTAACTATTTTATATAGAATTTATAAAGTACTAGTTCATAGGGTGTATCATTTAGATTCTGCAAGGTTTATGAACTATAGGAATGCTAACCTTGAAATATATTTTTCATTCTGAAAGTGTGTGCTGTTATACATATGTATACTTCTGTTTTTTCTTGTATTTTTCATTCTTAAAGAGTGTGTGCTGTTATACATATGTATACTTCTGTTTTTTCTTGTATTTTTCATTCTTAAAGAGTGTGTGCTGTTATACACATGTATACTTCTGTTTTTCTTGTATTTTCATTCTTAAAGAGTGTGTGCTGTTATACACATGTATACTTCTGTTTTTTCTTGTATTTTTCATTCTTAAAGAGTGTGTGTTGTTATACACATGTATACTTCTGTTTTTTCTTGTATTTTTCATTCTTAAAGAGTGTGTGCTGTTATACACATGTATACTTCTGTTTTTTCTTGTATTTTTCATTCTTAAAGAGTGTGTGCTGTTATACACATGTATACTTCTGTTTTTTCTTGTATTTTTCATTCTTAAAGAGTGTGTGCTGTTATACACATGTATACTTCTGTTTTTTCTTGTATTTTTCATTCTTAAAGAGTGTGTGCTGTTATACACATGTATACTTCTGTTTTTTTTATTTATTTCTCCTGACTTTACATTTTGTGATTTGAAGAACTGAACTTTGAGAAGTGCTTCCGTCAACTTGTTAAGCCTAATAATACTCTACCTTAAGACACCTTGTTTTAACGTTTAACCATTAGTGGATTGCAGTCATGACCGTTTATTGTTGTTTATTATTGTTATTACACGATCTTAAACGTTTTTAGTAAAGGAAGAAAAATCCGTTTTTGTTAAATAACACGTTTAACAATTACGGACGTTATTACAGCGTGTTAAATATGGATAAATAGCACATCTTACAATAACCTCCATTGTTACAGCATGTTAAATTCGGGAAAATAGTACGTCTTAACAATAACCTCAATTGTCACAGCACGTTAAATATGGATAAATAGCACGTCTTAACAATAATTCAAAATAATATCACTAACACTGATTAAATATATTTGTGCCTTTTAACTTTGTATTAAAAATACTGTTTTCACTTGAATTTTGCAAAATAATTAAACATATTTCATGACTACTTGTGTGAATGTATTATTATTAAAACTGAAAATATTCTGTTGGTTAACTTGAAAACTGGTTCTAGAATTATAAATGACGTTCATGATAGCTGTTTACGGTTTACACATCAAAGTTAATTACAACTAGAGTTCTTAATTACTGCACTGGATTTTAGTGTTGTAAGTTGAGAAACTTACCGATAGCTCTCCGGGGGGAGAGGGGTAGAACAGTCACTATAAATTATAGAAGTGAGGAGAAATAGTTCATGTTTTGTTGTATCATAATTAAAAGACAAATGACCTCGTAAATCTTTGTATGTTTGTCAAACCAAGACGTTTACATACATTAACCAACATCACTGAGTTCAGAATTTGTTTCAAATCTGTAATCCAGAGCCAAACCGTTTTTGTGAAATTTCTACATTTTATTTTTACCTAAAAGCTACACTACAGTCTGTCTGTCCACCGTAAGAAATCAAACCCTGGATTTGACGTCATTATAGTAACTAAAACATCCACCCCCGCCCTCACTCACAATACTTGGTTAATAACTCAAAACGTCATTTTAGAAAAAGATGTGGAAGTTCAATGATTTCTTGTTAATAATATGTTACATTTTCTTTGTTATTACTTATTGCTAATTAGCGCCAAATGAAACAAAAGAGGGCGTGAATAACATTCTAAAATTCCATAAAAATGTTGAATCAAACTCGGGAGCTTTTGAAGAATTATTCGTGAGAAAAACTGAATCATCGTTACTTAGTTAATACCTGTATCTCGATTCACAAGTAGCGATAGTTTCGAGTGCCTTTGTGCACGTGTCGTCTTGTTTACTGAGTGTGAAATAAGACTTTTGTTAGTGTATTCTGGGGCAGAGAGTGCACGGCACGAGCCCCGACACTGATGGTTTACTGACTTCATTCTTGTTTTTCTTTTCTCGACAGGTGGAGCCGATGGATCTCAGCCAAGCGTTCGACGAGACACCTTGAGGTTGGTTATGATGAAAACCAATGAAAATCCACACTCGACCTGATTAGATTGTGAACACTGATGTGAGAAGGTTGTTTACCGTACGTTATGTGTCGAGCGTCCTTTGTGTTCACTGAGACGATCCAGTTTCTGTTGTAAACTCCATTGTTCCAGTGACTGTCGCGATGTAACAAACTCTTCGTCTGTCCGAATGTCTTTATAGTTTAATCTCCAAGCACGCCTTCCCGAACTGACGTTTCCAAGCTGAGCCGACAACTTTAATGGACTTGAGCGTTCCTAAACGTTCCATGTCGCCACCCGTGGTGCCTGTAACACACTCTTTGGCTTCCTCTGTTCCATCAGGTGTCGGTATTTCCTTCTTCTCTCCTACCGGCACGTGCACACTATCTTCGGGTGCTGCGCCCGGCATGGTGCATTTCCCTCTCCGACAGCCTTCGGATTTCTCTTCCACCGCTCGCCATGGGTCTACCGAAGTGACTCCTGCACTGACTTTTACCTGTAACACCACAGGTTCTCCGTATCTGTCAGGTCAGATCAATTCTACTTTTAACACTTTTCCTCTCAGCTAAGATTAAAGCTAATGTTAACACTTTTCCTCTCAGCTAAGATGAAGGCTAATTTTAACACTTTTCCTCTCAGCTAAGATGAAGGCTAATATTAACACTTTTTCCTCTCAGCTAAGATGAAGGCTAATATTAACACTTTTCCTCTCAGCTAAGATGAAGGCTAATATTAACACTTTTCCTCTCAGCTAAGATGAAGGCTAATTTTAACACTTTTCCTCTCAGCTAAGATGAAGGCTAATGTTAACACTTTTCCTCTCAGCTAAGATAAAAGCTAATGTTAACACTTTTCCTCTCAGCTAAGATGAAGGCTAATGTTAACACTTTTCCTCTCAGCTAAGATAAAAGCTAATGTTAACACTTTTCCTCTCAGCTAAGATAAAAGCTAATGTTAACACTTTTCCTCTCAGCTAAGATGAAGGCTAATGTTAACACTTTTCCTCTCAGCTAAGATGAAGACTAATGTTAACACTTTTCCTCTCAGCTAAGATAAAAGCTAATGTTAACACTTTTCCTCTCAGCTAAGATAAAAGCTAATGTTAACACTTTTCCTCTCAGCTAAGATAAAAGCTAATGTTAACACTTTTCCTCTCAGCTAAGATGAAGGCTAATGTTAACACTTTTCCTCTCAGCTAAGATGAAGCCTAATGTTAACACTTTTCCTCTCAGCTAAGATGAAGACTAATGTTTACACTTTTCCTCTCAGCTAAGATAAAAGCTAATATTAACACTTTTCCTCTCAGCTAAGATGAAGGCTAATGTTAACACTTTTCCTCTCAGCTAAGATAAAAGCTAATGTTAACACTTTTCCTCTCAGCTAAGATAAAAGCTAATGTTAACACTTTTCCTCTCAGCTAAGATGAAGGCTAATGTTAACACTTTTCCTCTCAGCTAAGATGAAGACTAATGTTAACACTTTTCCTCTCAGCTAAGATGAAGACTAATGTTAACACTTTTCCTCTCAGCTAAGATAAAAGCTAATATTAACACTTTTCCTCTCAGCTAAGATGAAGGCTAATGTTAACACTTTTCCTCTCAGCTAAGATATAAGCTAATGTTAACACTTTTCCTCTCAGCTAAGATGAAGACTAATGTTAACACTTTTCCTCTCAGCTAAGATAAAAGCTAATATTAACACTTTTCCTCTCAGCTAAGATGAAGACTAATGTTAACACTTTTCCTCTCAGCTAAGATAAAAGCTAATATTAACACTTTTCCTCTCAGCTAAGATGAAGGCTAATATTAACACTTTTCCTCTCAGCTAAGATGAAGGCTAATATTAACACTTTTCCTCTCAGCTAAGATGAAGGCTAATATTAACACTTTTCCTCTCAGCTAAGATGAAGGCTAATATTAACACACTTCCTAAGACATTGTTTCTTCGGTTCTTGTGAGTTGTTGTCGTCTTCTTAGTGCAAAGCTATCGACAGTCTGTGCCTCACGGAGAATTGAACCCGGGATGTTCACTCTAAGTCCACAGACTTACTGTAGCCCACCCTGAGAGGGAAGGAGAATATAACATGTGGAAAGCATTACATACGTCAGTCATATCGGTTACCAAACCACAGAGTTCGTCAAGCCGATTAGAACACGATTTATAGAAGCAGATAAAACACTAGTTTCTAGACTTGAGTGTACAGTTAGTTATTAATAGTTCTTAAAGAGACCCTAAAACAAGGATTGTTTAGATAGATTCAACCTCCAGGTCTTTAATACACGTGAACTCCACAAGCACGTGTTTTGTATACATACAACTAACACTGTTGGTTAGTACTAGCAGTCTCCTGTAACGGATAGCTAACTCATACAACATTAAGATGAAATACATGCAGTATTCACAAAGTGAATTATGTGTAACTGAACATAATGTTGTTTTCTAAACTCAGCTATTGTACTTAATTGTATCATGTTTATTTCTTAACTTGTACAGTTTTGTACAGTAGATAAATAGCGGAAAGACAGAGAAGGAAATAAGAAAACAGTTATTAATAGTAATGAAGTATTCAACTACATTTAACAAATAATCTAAAAACTAACAAAATTTAAAATACAGGCAAGTTTTTATTCGTTGGAAACATCTACAACTATTTAAAAGTTGAAAGCAGTTATGGTCATTAATTAAATTTATTTATTCACATAAACTTGGGATTTCCGGATATTTTAATCGCAGAATAAGAACGAGTGTTATGACATAGTGACCTTTGACATCGAATTTAACCCTGCAGAACGGTTATTACACTATTAACGCTCAGGTATATTTGCACCTTGTGCATACGTTTAGGTTATTAAAACTATTTCTTATCGTTCTTGACTTTGAACTATTGACCACAGTGAAGACAGCCAGTAATCAACACCCTGCCATCTGACATCCGCGCTAAAGGATTAATCTTCGTACTTATAATGTAGCTACAGTTTGAGGTGTGAGAAATATTTTGTCACTCCACGAATTTGAACTAGGCTCACTAGCTTGGAAATCCACAGATCAACCACAGAGCCTACCTACATCCATATTCAAGTGGGTGGTTATCGGTTTATGTTGCTAAAGAATTTATTTTTTTATATTTTATTCCATGTAATTGTACAATAATTGTACAATCAATGTAATTGATTCTTACATGTTCGTATCTTTATTGAAAAAGAGGTTAAAAACAACTTTCTTTAATGAAGAGCCCCTAGTTCAAGTTTTTATACAGGTTATTTTAGCTGTTACTAAACACGAGATGAAACGTAAACAGGTTATTTTATTAAGCACGAGATGAAACGTATGCAGGGTACTTTATTAAACACGAGATCAAAGGTATGCACGTTATTTTAGCTGCTGTTAAACAGTATATCAAACGTATATAATTTAGGTTAGCTGCTATTAAAGTTGAACTACATCTCTGACCAGACAAGCCTATATCCAAAGTTTAAACTCGAATAAACAAGGGTTTTGTATCCCTCGCTCAGTTACTATAGTCTTTTCTTTAAGCCCATTGATCCTACTAAAGATTCGATATTTTATTTCACTTACGTTTATAACTGTGAAAATAAAGTATGCTAAGTAGACGACAAAGCTAACAATAAGTAGGTAAGTAGCTCAAGCTAATGGTTTTAATTTGAATTGGTTTTTCACAGCTTAGCATTTCTCGGCAAACAATGACTTTTAGCATTACTTCGGAGTCTTACTTAGTATAGTTTGTTTTGTTTGTATTTTGGAATTTCGCACAAAGCTACTCAAGGGCTATCTGTGCTAGCCGTCCCTAACTTAGCAGTGTAAGACTAGAGGGAAGGCAGCTAGTCATCACCACCCACCGCCAACTCTTGGGCTACTCTTTTACCAACGATTAGTGGGATTGACCGACACATTATAACGTCCCCACGGCTGAAAGGGCGAGCATGTTTGACGCGATGGGGATGCGAACCCGCGACCCTCAGATTACGAGTCGCACGCCTTAACACGCTTGGCCATACCGGGCCTTACTTAATATAGACATTTCAGGCCCAACATTGAATTTAGTCAAGGTTTTTAATAATAAAAGCGATCACGTGACTGGGAAATTGGTTGCTTCCAAACTTAGAATCTACGTCTAAAGCCACATAAATATCGGACACCTACCTTTATATTGTCGTTCATTTATTTTTATTACCAATAGAAAAAAAAAACTTCGTGTATTTAAAGCAGAAGAGTTGGAGAAAACAATTAAAGGGTTAAGAAAAATTTTTAATCGTTGAATGAAGTCCATCAATAAAACTTGTTTAGTTTTCCCACGGTGTCCTTAATTTATTTTTCTTTTCTTTTTGGTTTACCAAAAAAAAATGAATTAGAAAAAAACATACGTTATAAAGTTAAATAAAGTTACTAACCCACTGTAACCAACCACTAATATCACCATCAGATGTCCAGTAGGTGTCCCTCAGGTGTCTTAATTAAAAAAGGGAACAAAAGATGCACAAGGTAACAAGATGTTACAAAAACATCAATATTTTGGTAGAAGTTTTGACTAATGAAACCACGAGATGCTGCAATAAACATATCAATATTTTGGTTGTAATTTTCACTGTGACAACCACGAGATGCTGCAATAAACTTTCAATATTTTGGTTGTAATTTTCACTGTGACAACCACGAGATGCTGCAATAAACTTTCAATATTTTGGTTGTAATTTTCACTGTGACAACCACGAGATGCTGCAATAAACTTTCAATATTTTGGTTGTAATTTTCACTGTGACAACCACGAGATGCTGTAATAAACATATCAATATTTTGATTGTAATTTTCACTGTGACAACCACAAGATGCTGTTATAAACATATAAATATTTTGATGGTAGTTTTGACTGTGACAATTACGAGATGATTCAATAAACATGTCAATGTTTTGGTGGTAGTTTTCACTGTGAAAACAGCGAGATGCTGTACAAAACATATCAATATTTTGGCGGGAGTTTCTCCTCGGTATGGATTCTTGTTCGTGGAGAGGAGACCTCTCAGAGAAGGTTCTGTTCTTTAGTTTACTCCATTGGGATCTAAACATTCACCTACATGTTTATCGTTTGTGACGACCCCTAAAGGGTGGAAAGGATTCTGGTGGTTGGGGGGCCCAACGCTAATATACAACTTTGGTCTTGAATTCCTCTGGCGAACTTCCTTGTAGTGCTTGCCCAGAGTCATTCGTCTGGTCCACGTGGAGAAGAGTCAACCGAGTACCAGTGTTGGACTTTTCAACGGCATTTGTGGACAATGCGTCTGACGGTGGTGTTTGGGTATAGTGTTTGCGAAACCCTGACGTTTCTACAGTATCCATGTTTCGCATTGCAGTGCGTTCCCTCGTTTGGCTCCATGATTGGTGGGATCAGTGGGTACTGAAATCTCTTTCTTTATTATGGATTCCCAAATAAAAATAAAATATTGGAAAATAGACCATAAGTAAAGACCACGTTTTGAAGATTCTTTCACTTCCTCAACACCTATACTTTATTTTCTGATATTACATTCTTTATCAGAAAATCTTTAGGGCAAATGTCTCCCTTTTTATTCAGAAGGAACTAGAGCGGCTTACTGGCTCTAAGTTAGTTAAAAAGCTACGTTTTGGGAACATCTTAGTGGAAACATTTCAAAACACAGTGAAGTCCTCTTGCAATGGGATATACCCATTGAGGTTACTCCCCATGCTACTTTGAAATCATCACGATGAATCATTGTTGAGAGAGATTTGAATAACATCTCTCTCAGAGATCTTTACTGGTTTCCCAATCCAAGAAGTTTCTGCAGTGCGGCGGATCTCCATTCGCAAAGATGGAATTATGATGCTGACCAATGTTCTCATTTTGACATTTACATTACCACGTCCATCTGCTACCATCGAGGCAAGTTATCTAAATTGTAAAGTATGACCATATATTCTGAACCTTCTTAGATGTTTCCACTGTCAGAGGTTCAGTCACTCGAAAACATCATGTTGTGGTTTCTTGTGTTGTGGTGGCAAGGAACATGATGCCTGTGAGTGTAAAATGGACTATTATTTGTTAACTATAGTGTCTCTCACTACTCTACTTCCGTTCTTCCTCTCAGTTGGAGGAAGAAAAAGAGATACGTCATTTGAAGACGGTTCACGACATTTCTTACCTCAAGGCTCGAAAGTTACTGTCTATCACACTGTCCCGGACATATACTGCTGCACTGCCTTCCACTACTACAGTGGGAGTGCAGACAGATCTTTTCGTGTCTTTGTTAAAGTCGTTCTTTAACTATGTAAAGAGTCGTTTGCCCTCCGTGGTTAAGATAATAGACGAGTCAACGTCTACTCCAATCTCTGTACCTACCAATCCTTCCAGTGTCTGCTCGTGTCCACTTCTTTCGGCCTCGGCTTCTAGTGTGTGTTCGGACCCATCTTCTTCATCCCCGAGAGGTCGAACAGTTATTCGTTTTTGGCCTCGGTCACTGCACTCTGTTTCTAGTGACAGAGATCTCCCCACCAGATCCAGGGAAGGATCCATGGAGGCCGAAAGACTTAAATAAAAACGACGTGACCGTAAACTGAAGGGTTCTCTACCTAGTTCTCCATATAAATAAAAGTGACCACATATACAATGGAACTGTCAAGTTTTCCTTTATAATATAGATGGCATCAAGGATTTGATTGATTCTTATACTACTCATTCTTTCCTTACAGAAAACGTTTCTGGAACCTGCTAATGCAGTCATCTTTCTGTATTTTTCTGTGTATAGAAGTGACAGGTTGTGTGATGGACGAATGCATGGAGGGGTGACACTGCTGTTTGATCAGCATGTGCCCTCCATTACTTTACCACTCGATACACCCTTGGAGGTTGTAGTTATCTCTGTGTCCTTGGGTCATACCATCACTATTTGTTATCTCTACCTGTTTTCTCGAGAGACCTATGCTCAATCAGACTTTGATGCTCACATTGAACAGTTACTTTCTCCATTTCAAACTCTGGTGATTATAATAGACATAATCCCATTTGAGATGGTGCTGATATTGATGGGAGTGGTCGTTCCGTAGAGTGTATAACCTCGGATTACAACCCTTCAATACTGGTTCTTATACTCATTTTCAGTCTTCTGCCATTGATCTCTCTCTCTGCACCCCGTCACTTTTCTCTCATTTCTCTTGGGGTATTGACAGTGATCCACGGGGCAGTGATCATTTTCCTATCACTTTGAGGGAGACTGGCCGTGGTCTTTGCCACCCGACCCACGCGCTTTGGTGGAAGCTGGACCATGCCAACTAGCCCTCTTTCACTTCTCTATTGGAACTTGATCCTGCCGTCGTCTGTAAACCATCGAAAGATAACTGTGTAGAGAAGTAACTGACTATACTGTTCAAACAGCTGCTCAATCTGTTCTGGGAACCTTAACACATTTTCCATTGTATCTTCGTCCGTGATGGAATTTTGCTTCCACGTGGCACGTCAAACCACATCGTTCTTTAGCAGGCAGGTAAGGCGTCAAAATTAGAAGGAATCTTGGATTAAATTCATATCTACCATTAGTTCCAAAGTCATAGTGGACAACAGTCGGAAGGTCAGTGGACAGTATACTTCTGTCCCCTGTAGATTTTACTCTCCGATGGTCAGAAAGTTGCTGATGCCAAGAGCATCATGAATAATCATGGAAAAAAGTTTTCTCTATTACTTATACTTCGCACCATCAAGACTCGGGCAGAGAGATCGTTTTTTCCTTTCGGGCTGATGTCTCTTTTATTACAATTGCCCCTTTGTACTGAGGGGGCTCAAACTTGCTCTTCATGGGTCTGGCAGAACATCGGCACAACTTCGAGATGCTGCGCCATCTATCTCCTGCTTCTCTTGCTATTCTTCTGGTTGTTTGTAACCGGATCTAGCAGGAAAATGTTTTTCTTGATGCTATTACCCTCCATTTTTCTAAGCATGGGAAGGATCCCAAAATTCCTTCAAACTACTTCCAATTGCTTTGACGAGCTGCCTTTGTAAGACCTTAGAGAGGATGGTTAATGTTTTTATTTTGGTACCTTGAATCAAACAATCTTCTCTCGCCCACCGACGACAGCACACCAATGTGGACCAACTTATTCTACCAAAACATCAAACACGGAAGCCTTTCTCAAGTGAGAACATCTTGTTTCTGTATTTATGACCTTGAGAAGGCTCATGCTACTATACGAGGGCTGTTCAGAAAATACGCGGATTGACGTCATAAAACAAAATGTACTTTATTTAGAAGTTACAGGTCTGGGACACCTTCAAAGTACTCTCCTCCCCAACGCACACACTTATCCCAACGGTGTTTTCACTTGTTGAAACAGTCCTGGTACGCTTCTTTTGTAATGTCCTCCAGCTCCTTCGTCGCATTTGCCTTAATCTCGGGAAGCATCTCAAATCTTCTTCCTTTCAAGGGTCTTTTGAGTTTGGGGAACAAGAAAAAATCGTAAGGAGCAAGGTCAGGTGAGTAGGGGGGTGGGGAAGAACAGTGATCGAGTGTTTGGCCAAAAACTCACGAGTTCTGAGGGCTGAATTTCGCAGCAACGCAGTGCATCTTCAATTTTTCGGTCAAAATCTCGTAACAAGATCCAACTGATATTCCACACTTTTCAGCAAGCTCCCTGACAGTCAGACGTCGATTTGCCTGCACCAGAGTGTTGATTTTGTCGACGTGTGGGTCGTCAGTTAACGTGGAAGGACGTCCAGGACGCTCATCATCTTCAATGGACTGTCGACCATCCTTAAAACGTTCATGTTACTTGAAACATGCCGTACGCTTCATAGCAACATCACCGTAAGCCGTGTTAAGCATAGCAAAAGTTTCAGTCGCAGATTTTCCAAGTTTAACACAAAATTTCACAGCAAGTCGTTGCTCCTTCAGGTCATTCATTCTGAAATCCGCCAAACGAAAATATCGCACTTCACTTAAAACCGCGTAGCTAATACAGAAATGAAGATATCTGCAATCGGGAAATGGCGTCATAATCAGCTGATCTGTGCGAACCTAGCGACACCAAGCGGATTCCCCTGGAACCAACTGGAGCCGCGCAATTCAAACAGTCCGCGTATTTTTTGAACAGCCCTCGTTTAGACGTATAGCATCCTGCGAGGCCTCCACTCATATGGGTTGCCTGGCGATTGGCCCATTTTTATTAAACATTTTTTAATGAACTGGCGATTCCAAGTATGACATTTTCCCGTTCTTTTCCATAGGAACTTGGAATCCCTCAGGGCTGTGTTTTGAGTGTCGCACTTGGTTTTATAAAGCTTAACGCCGCCAGTGGACACTTCCCCCCTATACAGTTGTAAACCGAATCTATGTCGACGACTTCTACATCTCGTGTCAGTCGTCAAGCATGAGGTTTATTGAGCGGCATCTACAGTCTCCTCTAAATCGTTTATTAAAGTGGGCCACAGCAAATGACTTCACCTTCTCTGTTCTCTAAAATTGTTTGCATGGACATATTCTCCCCATCCCAAACTCTGTTTCAGAGAAGTTGTGCTTCATGTATTCTCTGAGGCAAAGTTCTTGGAGCTTATATTTGACCTTAAGTTGACTTTTATTCCACACATCAAGCATCAAGGGTATAAGAGCACTAAATATCATCCTCTCTTGTGGAGCAGATCGATGTTCCATGCTAAAGATCCATCGTGACCTCATTTGATCGAGATTGGACTATGGAATCGTGGTCTGTGGTTCTGCCAGGACCTCGGCCTTGAAGATGTTGGACCCTGTTCACCATCTGGGGCTTAAGCTCAGCATGGGGCTTTCCACACTTCCTCAGTCCATAGTTCATACACTAAGTGTCATGAACCTCCTCTGCACCTCTATCGTTTACAACTGTCTTTACTGTATGCTTCAAAACTTTGATCTTTATTGCAGCATCCCACTTGGATTTGTGTTTCCTTTCTTCAGTGGGTCATGCATTTATAAAATAGATGGTCTGCCATTGTTTCTTTTGGCCTTCATACCCAGGTGCGATTGGCTGAATTGGATATGTCCTTGAATTACGTTGCTGTTTCCACTGGTTAGCCCATCCCATCATTGCTTATTACCAAATGTCACCAATCTTTGAGTCATTTGAGGAAGGTAGATACTCCCGACTGGAAGTATCACCTTCTGTTTGCTGAATATCTTTGAAACCACACTTTCATTCCTATTTATACGGATGGTTTAAAGGTGATTCGGATATACGATATACGGATGATATAAAGATAATTATTATTTAGTTAATAGCATTAAAGAATATATTATTTACAATAATCTTAATATTACTTTGGTTTGGGTTAAAGCCCACACTTGAATTATTTATAATGAAATAGTGGATCTTAAGGCTAAGGAAGCCACAGAGAGAATGGACATTGATACTGAATTTGGCTATGGTAAGAAATGAATTAAAACAAAATTAAATAATGAATTATTGATTGATTGGCAGCGGAGGTGGTACGACGCCTCCGTTGGAAGATTTACTTATAAATATTTTAATATAGTAAATTTTCACAGATGCAAAGGGAATTTTTATATGAATCAAATTTTAACAAATCATGGGGTTTTCCC
Source organism: Tachypleus tridentatus (assembly GCF_004210375.1). NCBI lineage: Eukaryota > Metazoa > Arthropoda > Merostomata > Xiphosura > Limulidae > Tachypleus > Tachypleus tridentatus. The sequence continues at coordinate 61,687,023 of NC_134836.1, read as the reverse complement.
ACATTATCAAGCGAGAATTCATAAAAAACTAGTCTATGTCTCTGTGGAGAGTTGGGAACACAAGAACATATAATTTTATATTGTAAAAATTATGAATATATAAGAAATAAATATTTTCCTAAAATTATCTTAATTGGGAATTTAAAAGTTTACTGTTAGATGTGGAAGCAGTAAATGGTATTAGATGTATAATTTCTGATATAAATGGTATTAGATGTATTATTTCTAATATAAATGGTATTAGATGTATTATTTCTGATATAAATGGTATTAGATGTATTATTTCTAATATAAATGGTATTAGATGTATTATTTCTGATATAAATGGTATTAGATGTATTATTTCTGATATAAATGGTATTAGATGTATTATTTCTAATATAAATGGTATTAGATGTATTATTTCTGATATAAATTACATTAGATGTATTATTTCTGATATAAATGGTATTAGATGTATTATTTCTGATATAAATGGTATTAGATGTATTATTTCTAATATATATGGTATTAGATGTATTATTTCTGAAATAAATGGTATTAGATGTATTATTTCTGATATAAATGGTATTAGATGTATTATTTCTGATATAAATTGTATTAGATGTATTATTTCTGATATAAATTGTATTAGATGTATTATTTCTGATATTTTGGAAAAGTTATGTTGAAATTAGTTGATTTCTACTTGTTTTTGTTTGTTACTAAGCATGTACCTTTGTTATAATACATTGTAATAATCTTGTATATTTTAAAAAATATATTATTATTATTGTTAGAATTATTGTATTATATATATATAAAAAAAAGAAAAAAAGTCGGATTTGGCGACTAATCTTCCAGACAGAGGAAGTCTTATTGTTAGAAAAGTTAGGTTTTATTAGTTTTATTTGCCCTACTGGCCGGGTTCGTGTGTTTTGATATTTGAGTGATTATTGAGCAGTATTTCTTCGCAGCGGTCTAATCATTCTTCGAATACCCCGTAAGAGTTGGGACGATAGTATTTTTGGTTATACGAATGGTTTGAAATCAGGTGACTTTGTGGAATCTTCCATGGTTTGTTGTGTTTGTTTTGAACTTCGCGCAAATCTACTCGAGGGCTATCTGCGCTAGCCGTCCCTAATTTAGCAGTGTAAGACTAGAGGGAAGGCAGCTAGTCATCACCACACACCGCCAACTTTTGGGCTACTCTTTTACCAACGAATAGTAGGATTGACCGTCACATTATAACGCCCCCACGGCTGAAAGAGCGAGCATGTTTGGTGCGACGGGGATTCGAACCCGCGACTCTCGAATTACGAATCGAACGCCTTAACACGCTTGGTTATGTCGGGTTGGTTTGTTGTGATTCGATGGTTGAATAGAGGATCCCCTCTACACTTTCTGTGTTCAATATTGAATTGTATGTCGTTTCTCTCACCCTGAAATACTTAGAAGCTAAGCAGTACACGAACTGTATACTGACTCACATAACTCTCTACTAGCCCGGAAATCGCTTTCCGGTAGTTCTTGCCCTGTTCTTCTCGATATTCAAAACCGACTGGCCCATTTTTTCTTTATCGGCTTGCAAACACTGCAGCCAAGTCTGTCTGCCCTAGTCCTATCACTGTCGTACCTGTTCCATACCTGGACTACGGTCATGTAGTCATTGCTCAGCTTCACGCCAGTTGGTAGTCAACTTGAAGTGAACATGACAAGCTTTTCCAAATTCTGTTGCTCTTTGGTGGTTTTGGTTTTGTAAGTATTAAAAGTAGGACGTTGTCCTGGTTAGGCTACACAATGGTCGCACTCATCGTTTTCTTTTATCTAGGACTGATGCTCAATGTGTCGTCTGTGTGACACTCAGGTCACAGTAGCCCACATTTTACTCTCGTGCGTGCCATTTTAGACATATTTTTACCATGTGCCCACTCTTGACATCAGACAGCGCATTGGCATTGATGACACTGTACACCTCAGTTGTGTTTTTAAATGTTTAGGGGCCATAAACCTATTCAATTCTATTTTTAAGAATTGTAATTTCTTTTAACATTATTTTTTTTTACTTATTTTGATAATTTCACTTCATTTTTTTCAGTTGTTTGGCACAGATAGCCTAGTTGCTTGCGCCAATAAAACCAAACAACCAATCAACCTTGGTGGGAGTTTTCATTGTGAAAGTTTTATAAATTACAACAAAAATGTCAATATTTTGTTTGGAGTTTTCATTGTGAAAGTTTTATATATTACAACAAAAATGTCAATATTTTGTTTGGAGTTTTCATTGAGAATTTCTTTCGTATAAATAACAAAAATTTTGAAACAGACATTAATTAACATTTGAAAGTGTATGAATTTTTAAAATTCATGAAAAATATGTTTACTGAAATGTTTTCAATATTTTACATTAGTTGTGTTTGTTTAGCAGTTTTGTTTGGTTCTCCAACCTGCATAAAGATGGCTCTATAGAGACAGGAACATGAATATTTTAAAATAAAAGAAACAAACAAGGAAAATCGTTAATAAAAAGTCAATGGATACAGACAGTTTGAATGTATGGAAGGTAGCATGTTTGGAGAAGGGGTGTCTGGATACAGACAGTCTGAATGTATGGAAGGTAGCATGTTTGGAGAAGGGGTGTCTGGATACAGACAGTCTGAATGTATGGAAAGTTGCATGTTTGGAGAAGGGATGTCTGGATACAGACAGTCTGAATGTATGGAAGGTAGCATGTTTGGAGAAGGGGTGTCCAATAAAAGTAAGTGATTTTTCAAGTATTTTTATAAAAGTACTATTATGTTAAAATTACTTAAGTGTTGTTACAACAACGGTACATACCCATTTATAGTATTACAGAAAGAAATGCTACAGTCAGGAACAACCAGACAATTAGTTAGGTATATAATTAACTGGCCATTGACTGCTTTTCCCTACAATATTACCATTGAAAACAAACAGCTCACGTGTACCAAGAACAAAGATTAAAAATGTCATTTTAATATATGCAAAAAAATAAATAAAAGTTCAAGTTTTTAATAAGAGGATTTCAGAAAACCAGAATGAATTCGAGGCACATCTGGATTTGGTGTGAACATTAACCTGGTTTGTACTGGTACAGAAGACATGGAAAACTTGTGATAGAAAACACAATAAATGGAATATTTGAATCGTTAAACACCTTTCGTCAGCTTTGTTTTAAACTCACTTGTTCAGGTGTATTAATTTGTTTGTACTGAATAATTTTTTTTAACATAAACTGCTACTAATATGTGGATAAGGCTACCCTTATTGTATATGTTTTTATTTTCGTTATACTGTTCATCTTGCATATTAACAAGTTATCTTTCTTTTTGTAAGTTAACTCTATTTTTAACTTAAATTTTATTTTAGTTTTGCCTGAAAACAAACTATAGGTTTTATGATTTTATATTTAGCATCATTCAGTGTAGAAGCGACCTGGCATGGCCTGGTAGTTGTGGTACACGACTCTTAATCTTCGAGTTGCTGATTCGAATATTGTCATGAGAAATGCTCGCCTTTTAAGCCGCAAGGACAATGTAATGTTACGTTTAACCCTATTATGCGTTTGAAAAGTGTAGCTCAAGAATTGGTAAATGGTAGTGTTGACTAGCTGCTTCCCTTCCAATCTATCATTAGTAAGGGTCTGAAATATTGGTAGAGGGTAGTGTTGACTAGCTGCTTTCCTTCCAGTCTATCATTAGTAAGGGTCTGAAATATTGGTAAAGGGTAGTGTTGACTAGCTGCTTTCCTTCCAGTCTATCATTAGTAAAGGTCTGAAATATTGGTAGAGGGTAGTGTTGACTAGCTACTTTCCTTCCAGTCTATCATTAGTAAAGGTCTGAAATATTGGTAGAGGGTAGTGTTGACTAGCTACTTTCCTTCCAGTCTATCATTAGTAAAGGTCTGAAATATTGGTAGAGGGTAGTGTTGACTAGCTACTTTCCTTCCAGTCTATCATTAGTAAGGGTCTGAAATATTGGTAGAGGGTAGTGTTGACTAGCTGCTTTCCTTCCAGTCTATCATTAGTAAAGGTATGAAATATTGGTAGAGGGTAGTGTTGACTAGCTACTTTCCTTCCAGTCTATCATTTCAAAATTAAAGACATCTAGCGCAAATGGCGCATTGATGGTTTTGCGTGAAATTAAACAAACAACAACAAAATATCAAATAAACATGTTAGAAGTAGAATCGGTTTGTACTTCTCAACTTCAGAAGGGAAATGTTGCTGAAATAAAATTATAACCTGTAGAACTAACACATTCCAACAAATGTCCAACTACAATAAGCTTGGTTTCCAACAACAGACATACACACATGGCGCCTGCTATAGCAATTAGGATGGGAAAACATCTAGATGCTTTTATAAGTAGAAACCCAAGAAAACTGTGTTAGAGTCGAGGTGCACAAACTGTGGAGGTACGCCCCGAAGAGGGCGCAAAACAATCGGTGGGGAGCGCGCAACTATAAGTCACATAAATTATATTTGAAAGTACAGTTTACTTTTAAAAACGTCATTATTTTTACAGTATAAATATTACTACTATTAAGCAATGTCTCCCGCTTGGAACAGCGTTAAGTCTACGGATTACAAGGCCAAAATCAGGAGCTTGATTCCATTTTGTGGAGACAGCAGAGAGCCCGATGTGGCTTGTGTACAAGAATACACACACTAATAAGTAATGGATTTCTTTCTTTAAAAGGAATTCATGTTATTTCGTTATATTTCACGTACATTTGTTTTTGTTTTACAAAATCCAAACAGGTTCGTCATTTTTGATTTCTAAAAAACTATAAACGTTTACGCAAATATATTTCCAATTCGAATGATCGCTTATTTTTGTTATCAATTGGTAAAAGCTCCTAAGGTTGTTTTTGTTATCATGAAACTAGTTTCGTGTCACATTGTTTCACGCACATAAATTTCATGTTTTTAATGATTTAAAAACAATCGGATGTATTGATCAATCAATGGATACAACATCTGTTGTATTCCATACACCTGACCAGGGCTTCAACAGAAAGGAAATGAATGTACTAAACTTCAAATTATGAAAGGCAGTGTTCGTTAAATAACTAAAATGTGGTTAACAATTCGTAAGGCTTAGAAACATACATCCAATCTAATCAAATTCACCTGCCAAGAAAGATAAAACAATTACACTAAATGGTTTACAAATTTTACTGGAGTTATAGATTGTTTTACAGATAAAATGATTTTGCTTTTTTTTTCATCATCAACCTTAAAAAGCCTAGGTGTCGAAAATATAGCGTGACTGTGTAGGATGGAAAAATTAGCACCTGTTTAATACACATTCAAATCGTGTATAATTTAAAGCAAGTAACTACCAAAAGATGACGCTGAACGTTAAGTAAATGTATCATAATGTTTTTATAATTATTTGTACACGTTGTAGAAACAATCTAAAAGCAATATATATCTGATTTATGTGTGATCGTATTTAATTTATACGTGATTTATAACCTTTCAGTTTATTGCAATTACTAATTATGTTTGTACTGTTGTATGCACGTATGTTTAATGAATATAAAGGCTCGGCATGGACAGGTTGTTAAAGCACTCGAGTCTTAATCTGGGGGTCGCAGGTTCGTATCCCCGTCCCACCAAACATACTTGCCCTTTCAGCCGTGGGAGCATTATAATGTGATGGTTAATCCCAATATTCGTTGGTAAAAGAGTATTTCAAGAGTTGGCGGTGGATGGTGATGACTAGCTGCCTTCCCTCTAGTCTTACTCTGCAAAATTAGGGACGTTTAGCGCATATAGCCCTCGTGAAGTTTTGCGCGAAATTCAAAACAAGCCAAACCTAAAGGAATATATTAATTTAATGTTTAATATCACCTGCACTCGTGTTAGCTGCTGTTTTGTAGTTACGTGTTGTTATTGTTTCACTGCTTATCGTATTTATTTAGTTGTGTGTATAAACATCTTGAACACGTTCTTATGGACTTTATCTTCTACTCAGAACAGGGTGGGATTAACTTGGAGTAGAATTATGAGGATGTGTTTACTGTTATTATTTTTTTACATTAAGGGCAGAGGTTCGGAGGAATTGTTAGTAGAAATATTTTAGGTTAGGATAATTTTATTTCTTCTTTTGATATCGTCAGAACTTTAACTGCCTTCCCACAACAAGCTGCACACAGTGAAAGGTAGTTGGAGTTGAGACGTTGAATCACTGAAGTCCATACCTGAATTGATTTTCCTGATCACTAACTAGTTTGAATCTTGTTCAACAGATGGGGTATCCTCAACACTTTTAGCTCTTATCACCACATCCAGTATCTGTTATGACTTGAAGGATACGTCTGAAAATGATGGCAGAATTTACAAAATAATATTAAAACTTATTAAGTCCATCATTGTGGACTATTAGTGTAAATAATATGAATACTAGGATTACACTTTTGGAACTATTTCTTTTATTACATATGTGTATGTGTATATATACATCGGGTGACAACAAGTTGCACTATCTTTGAAACTATTGTTAATCTGTTATATCGTTTATTAGATAACAGAAAGATATATAAAACTATGTTTTTAGAATGCACTCTATCATGTATGTTTAAATATGATCTCAAATCATAATTTTAATGCTGGGTTTAGTAACCCTGAAGTTTTCATGGATTTAGTTATATGTTATGATAGAAAGTGTTGGGTTACCCGCTGGTACAGTGGTAAGAACGGATTTACAACGCTAGAATCAGGGGTTCGAGTCCCCTTAGTGGACGCAGCAAATAGCCTAATGTGGATATGCTATAAGAAAATAGACACACAAAGTGTTGTGCACCTGCTGTTGTTTCGTACATCTCCTTATTCCAATTAGTCTACAAAATGATCAAACAAGTTTCTCTCTTATACTCGAACATTAAAAAACAAATCGAAACTCAAAATAACATAAACTAGTTTCATAAGCATTCAGTCAACATATCATTCAGTACTGCTTCACATGGCATACGTACAGTATAAAGTTTGTACAGGTATTCCTGAGTGATTCAATGTCATCTTCAAAAAGTTCATCTTACGTGTTTGACTTGCGATCTCGGTTTACCACAGTCCATAAATTTTCAATCGAATTGATATCACGTGATTGATCTGGTCATTCCTTAACATCAGTTGTCTTTTTTCTAAGATATCTTTTATTGACTTGACAATCGCATACTTAAAAGAAACCTTAGTTTTATTATTACTAGCCAGTTGTTTTACTGTGAGTTTATTGGTTTGTTTTCCTTTGGGTGCTGTAACCCACAACGTCCTACAGCGATGTTCAATAGCTCTTTATCATTATGAGTCTACAATAAGGCTGTCATACCTATTTTTTTTTTTCAAAAATGACAAGAAAGGGTTAATTTGTTTGTATTTTTGCTATGCTTAAAGTAAATGTACATTTTACAATTTTCTAACTTTCACTCTGTTGCATGATGTAATAGATTATTTACACCGTTGTGGGATATTACGTACAAATAGAGATAAAGCAACTCCTGCTACTAAATTAGCTGTTTCTTTGTTCAGGTTATCTCTGTTTTATCTGTATTCCTTCCTTCCACTTCATACACGTTAAATGCTTGTGTCTTATATATATTTCTCATGAAGTCCTTCGTTTGTGTGTGTGTTTTCTTACAGCAAAGCCACATTGGGCTATCTGCTGAGCCCATCCAGGGGAATCAAACCCATGATTTTAACGTTGTAAATCCACAGACATACCGCTGTACTAGCGGGGGCTCCTTCTTTGGAGTCCTTTGTTCCAAAATAACTAATTAACTATCGTTCTTCCGTCCTTATTTCAGTATTATCATTCAGACTAATTAGCCATTCTTCTTCCGTCCTTATTTCTCTGTTACCATCCAGACTAATTAGCCGTTCTTCTTCCGTCTTTATTTCACTATTATGATCCAAACTAATTAACCATCCTTTTTCCGTCCTTATTTCACTATTATGATCCAGACTAATTAGCCATCCTTCTTCCGTCCTTATTTCAGTCTTCTAATTCAGACAAATTAACCATCCTTCTTCCGTCCTTATTTCACTATTATGATCCGTACTAATTAGCCATCCTTCTTCCGTCTTTATTTCACTGTTATGATCCACACTAATTAACCATTCTTCTTCCGTCCTTATTTCACTATTATGATCCATACTAATTAGCCATCCTTCTTCCGTCCTTATTTCAGTATTATCATTCAGACTAATTAGCCATCCTTCTTCCGTCCTTATTTCAGTATTATCATTCAGACTAATTAGCCACCCTTCTCCCGTCCTTATTTCACTATTACGATCCAGACTATTTAGCCATCCTGCTTCCGTCCTTATTGCAGTATTATCATTCAGAGTAATTAGCTATCCTTCTTCCGTCCTTATTTCACTATTACGATCCAAACTAATTACCCATTTTTTGTTTGTCCTTATTTCACTATTACGAACCAGACTAATTAACCATCCTTCTTCCATCTTTATTTCACTATTATGATCCACACGAATTAACCATCATTCTTCCGTCCTTATTTCATTGTTATCATTCAGACTAATTAGCCATTCTTCTTTTGTCTTTATTTCAGTATTATCGTTCAGACTAATTAGCCATCTTCTTCCGTCTTTATTTCAGTATTATGATCCAGACTAATGTACCATCCGCCCCCTGCTAGTACAGCGGTATGTTTCCGGATTTACAACGCTAAAATCAGGGGTTCGAATCCCCTCGGTGGGCTGAGCAGATAGCCCTATGTGGCTTTGCTGTAAGAAAAACAAAACAGACAAACAAATTAACCATCCTTCTTCCGTCTCTATTTCAGTATTACAATCAACACTAATTAACCATCCTTTTTTCGTCTTTATTTCACTCTTACGATCCAGACTAATTAGCCATTCTTCTTCCGTCCTTATTTCATTCTTATCATTCAAACCAATTAGCCATTCTTCTTCCGTCCTTATTTCATTCTTATCATTCAGACTAATTAGCCATCCTTCTTCCGTCCTTGTTTCATATTTATCATTCAGACTAATTATCCATCCTTCTTTAGTCCTGATTTTAGATTTATCATTCAGACCTTAGCCATTTATATTCTGTTCTTATTTCAGAATTATCATTCAGACTAATTAGCCATTATTCTTTCGTCCTTATTTCAGTATTATCATTCAGACTAATTAGCCGTCCTTCTTCCATCCTTATTTCACTATTACGATCCAGACTAATTAACCTTCCATCTTCTGTCTTTATTTTGCTATTATGATACACGCTAATTAACCATCCTTTTTCCGTCCTTATTTCAGTATTATCATTCGGACTAATTAGCCATCCTTCTTTCGTCCTTATTTCACTACTGCGTGCCAGGCTAGTTAGCCATCCTTCATCTGTTGTTATTTCAGTTTTATCTTTGAGACTAATTTGCCGTTCTTCTTCCGTTTTCATTTCATTATTATCATTCAGACTAATTAACCATTCTTCCTCCGTCCTTATTTCACTTTTACGATCCAGACTAATTAACCATCCTTTTTCCTTTTTCATTTCAGTATTATTATTCGGACTAGTTAGCCATTATTCTTCCGTTGTTATTTCAGTATTATCATTCAGACTAATTAGCCATTATTCTTTCGTCCTTATTTCAGTATTATCATTCAGACTAATTAGCCATCCTTCTTCCATCCTTATTTCACTATTACGATCCAGACTAATTAACCTTCCATCTTCTGTCTTTATTTCGCTATTATGATACACGCTAATTAACCATCCTTTTTCCGTCCTTATTTCAGTATTATCATTCGGACTAATTAGCCATCCTTCTTTCGTCCTTATTTCACTACTGCGTGCCAGGCTAGTTACCCATCCTTCATCTGTTGTTATTTCAGTTTTATCTTTGAGACTAATTTGCCTTTCTTCTTCCGTTTTCATTTCATTATTATCATTCAGACTAATTAACCATTCTTCCTCCGTCCTTATTTCACTCTTACGATCCAGACTAATTAACCATCCTTTTTCCTTTTTCATTTCAGTATTATTATTCGGACTAGTTAGCCATTATTCTTCCGTTGTTATTTCAGTATTATCATTCAGACTAATTAGCCATTCTTCTTCCGTCCTTATTTCACTATTATGATCCACACTAATTAACCATCATATTTCCGTCCGTATTTCACTATTATGATCCAGACTAATTAGCCATCCTTCTTCCGTCCTTATTTCAGATTTATCATTCAAACTAATTAGCCATTCTTCTTCCGTTCTTATTTCAGTATTATCATTCAGACTAATTAACCATCCTTCTTCCGTCCTTATGTTAGATTTATCATTCAGACTAATTAACCATCCTTCTTCCGTCCTTATGTCAGATTTATCATTCAGACTAATTCGTCATCCTTCTTCCGTCGTCATTTCAGTATTAGGATCCAACCTAATTAGCTGTTCTATATCGACTTCTAAAGATGACGGGTCTCGTACAATTATAAACGATAACTGAAATCACTTGTATAAACTGCTGTGAGGTTGTTTTAGTTTTACTGGATGTTTACCGTTCGAAGAAACTAAGTGTGGTCAAGATGCACCGAGTTAAACAGAATTTTGTGATTAAACAGATTTTGATATTTTGTGTTTAAACACTAAAAGTTTAATGTGAAATTTAGTTAACTGTATTTTTAAATTTTCTATTATTATTTATTTTTAAACAGGTAATATCAATCCTATGTATCTCAGAACTTCATTAGGAGAAACAATTACGTCACATAGGTCGTTACCCTCTGAATTTTCACCATATGGACTCCGACCTTACGACTTTGCACGTCAGCTTCTGACGTCACATAGTGCAGTCAATAAGATTCTAGGTAAATATAATTTCATTTCTTCAGTTTATTTAGGTGTTGTTCTTACAATGTAAAGTTTCACAGTAAACTACCTATGCTCTGTCCACCACAAAGAATCGAACCACGGATTTTAACTTTGTAAATCCGGAAACTTACCATTGCTCATCGACGGACAATATAATTTAAAATTTTATCGTTCTTATTATTACGTGATTATAAAATTAATTTAGTAAGTAAGTATATAAATGTTTGGACGCGGTAATATTTTATTCCATCGGTGGACTCAGCAGGTAGCTCCCCCTAATGTGGTTTTGTTATAAAAAAACACATACACACACACAAATATTTTATTAAACAGGTTTGGCCAATCACAATATTTTAATATTGTTGCCACCTTGATGTTACTTGAACATGGATGACACTGTAAGTAATTGGTAGAAGGAAGAAAACTGGTGTTATCTGTGTTTATGGTTGTTACTTCCAAAATACAATTTATCTGTAATAAATCGGAAGAGATTAAATATTGGAGTACATTTCTTTAGCCTATACTATTGGACCAAATATACGAAATCGTCTGTGTAGTAAATTAGATACATGGCATTACGATTTTCAACCTGAAAGGCGCTTTGTACGCGCGTGAATTGAACGTTCGGATTAGAAACCTCAACTTTTCAAATATAGAAGTCCCTCATTTTGAACTCTAATCAGAGGGAAAGAAGCCAGCCTGCATCACCCACCGCCACAAATGACCGAAATGACTGTTATTTTCACTATGCGCCTTTCTAAAAGTGTAGAAAGTACCCAGAATTGCCACACCTCGAACCTTAGACTCTTCGATCCACAGTCGAACACGCTAACCACAAGATCACGTCCCTCCCAGATGATGTAGATTAGAAAATTATGAAGTTATATTGTTTAAGAGGTTTATGAAGACTGAAATGTTATTACTTGCCATAAACTACAATTTAGTAGATATTATTATTAAAATATTTTTGAGAGAAATTTTTCGGAACAGACAAGGAAGATTTATTTTACTAACAACTAGTTTGTACAGTTAAACATGGAGTGCGCGTTACGTTTAAACACTTTTATTTGCGAGCTGTCGACCATCTTACGGGAGCCTTCATCGGACAACAATTTTACGAATTTTAAAAGAACATACGACTATATTGTGAAACGTACTGTTAAATCAAACTTTAACCATTTCTGTGCTTCCGGAAATCAGTATAATTTAACCGTTAACTGGCAGGCTGCTACTGTTTATAAATAAACGAAAAACTGGTGTTATTTACATAATAGTTCTGTGAATAACTTATTGGTAGATTATGTAACTAAGGGGAGTAAGAAATAGGATTAGTTATTATTAATATTATAACACAGAGTGAAGGAAGTTCAGGTTAGTAAACATTCATCTTACAACTTTCTAACTCACACACCTCTATCACTTAACTGTTTCATAGAAATATAAAAGTTAATGGATTTTAATAGTGGTAAGATCTATTTTATGTATTGTTCAAAATGGCTGATAAAACGTGTTTAAATAATATAGGAAACAAAAGATTGAATCCATTTTCATTAAAATTATTAAAACGTTCTTATTTTAGGTGTGAATTCAGTTCACTTTAATCCACGTTTATTGTTCAGTGAAACTTGTTACTGAGGATGAAACAGTCTCCATTTAACAGCGTTACTTAAAAGGTTAAAAACCTTGTTTTCTTGTGTGGTTGAACTGTCACTCGAGTCCTTAGTGGACGTTACCTTCTGGAGCTAGAAGGACTGGTAACTGTTCTAGAAACATTAAATACAATATAAATACTAGTACTGAATTATACGAAAACGTTTGATCATTATTACTAATTAGTCATCGCGTTAAACAAAGTCACTTTGTCAGATATAAATCACAAACATATTCATTAACGTAAGACCTTGTCACTGACAACCCAATTGATTTTACAAACAACAGATGCTATTTACAGTTAACGATAGCGACTTAATCTGAACCAGGTAATTTGAATATTTATATTGTGACGTGTGTTGCTGTTTGCCATTGTTTGTATTAGGTTGTCAAGAAATGAATGTCGTTTTTGAACTGCGAAATTTGGAGAAATATAAACCAGTGTTGTAAAACATGCTTTAATTAAAATAAGCACTAGTTGCTTCAACACACTTTTGTCAACGTGTAGCGACGCTGTTTATGTTGTAGAAATCAAAATTTCAGTAGCCAATGAACTCCCTGAAAGCTTCTTCTGAAGCTGTGTGGTTTTGAAAGTGTTTATTGTTCAAAAAGTTGTCAAAATGCTTGAGAAAATGAAAATCTGTGAGGGAAAGGTCTGGGGTGTGAGATAGATGAGGCAGAATCTCGATTCTCAATTCGTTCAATTTTTGGAGCGTCATCCTTGACAGGTCTCCTAACGCCAGTTTTGTTGATCTTCAGTCAGTTCATGTGGAACCCACTTATCCAACTTGTTCGTCTTTCCAATCACACTCAGGTGGTTGGCAATGGTTGATTTTCTTGTGTCTAGCTTTTCTACAAGCTCACTTACTGTTGTGCGAGGGTCTGTTTCAACTGCTTCCATTAATGTGTTTTCATCTAAGGATGGCTTCCTTACACGACCTTCGTGGTTTTCAAGACCTTTGAAATCAACGCTGAACTATACGTTCAGTAACAGATCCAGAGCCGAATGCCTGGTTAATGTTCCATATAGTTTCGGTAGCTTTTCGTCCATGTTTGAAGTCGTATAGGAAAATCAGACGAAAGTCATTCTTGTCCATGCTGCCTTAAGAGTTGTGAAACTTACTCTGAGTAGAGTTGAAACAGCATACAATTAAGACACCTTGTAAGCGACAAACGTTGGATAAAATATTCAGCTTCTTAGTATCATCATGAGGATTCCGACATTTATTTCTGGACAACCTAATATTTATAGACACATACAAACACTGCGAGCAGATGACTCTATGTAGCTTGAAAGTGCATCCTTACAATTATTTTTTCCATGCAGGACGTTGCTACGAAGTCGGATCTTTACGTGCAGGAATTATAGGAGGGAGTAAACCGAAGGTGGCGACTCCAACGGTAGTAACGAAAATAGAGCAGTACAAGGGAGAGAATCCCACAATCTTTGCTTGGGAAATTCGAGAACGTCTTATTTCTGAGAGTAAGTCTTATTTCTTTCAGAGCCATTTTCGGTTGCAGAGTTATTAAAAAATTTTATTTCATAGCTTATATCAATCTATGTCTATATATTTGTTTTTAGAAATCAAAGCAGTGGTTGAATTACCACCATACCATTACCTATTTGATGGTTAAGGATCTGAGCAGAGGGGGCGTTATAATGTCACCATCAACACCACTTGTTTGAGAAGCTTAAAAGTTGGCGGTGGCTGGTGTTGACAAGCTGCCACGTTTCTGGTCTAGCACTTCTAAATTAGGATATACAAGCTATTATAACCCTTGTGTAACTGTGCGCGAATTGTTAACAAATAAGCCCTCACTTGTTGGGATGATAAGTGCGCGAAAATATCACGAGCTATATGTTGAAATTAATTATTGATTGATAACTGTGTAATAAAAGATAATTACCATAAGTTGTGTTGTATCATATTAATATGAATAGTAGATGGCGCCCCTAAAGAATTGTTTGCTTGTTTTTGAATTTCGCACAAAGCTACTCTAGGGCTATCTGTGCTAGCCGTCCCTAATTTAGCAGTGTGAGACTAGAGGAAAGGCAGCTAGTCATCACCACCCACCGACAACTCTTGGGCTACTCTTTTACCAAAGAATAGTGGGATTGACCGTCACACTATAATGCCTTCAAGGGTTAGCATGTTTGGTGTAACGGGGATACGAACCCGCGACCCTCAGATTAGGAGTCGCACGCCTTAACACGCTTGACCACCCTAAAGAGTTAGAGTAAGAAACAAGAAGAAATTGTATAAATTTCGTTTTTTTAAAAGTAAACACAATAATTCGCATAGTATCAAAATGTTGCTTTCTAGCGAATCAGCGGTAGGTTTTATAAAATATTTCGACAAAATTTCCGATTTGTTGTTTCAATCTACAAGGACTGGACAGACTGGCGAATCAACACTGGTAGGTGGGATTAGAACGGTAGATGCTGTTGTTTCAATCTACAAGGACTGGACAGACTGGCGAATCAACACTGGTAGGTGGGATTAGAACGGTAGATGCTGTTGTTTCAATCTACAAGGACTGGACAGACTGGTGAATCAACACTGGGAGGTGGGATTAGAACGGTAGATGCTGTTGTTTCAATCTACAAGGACTGGACAGACTGGTGAATCAACACAGGGTGGTCGGATTAGAACGGTAGATGCTGTTGTTTCAATCTACAAGGACTGGACAGACTGGTGAATCAACACAGGGAGGTTGGATTAGAACGGTAGATGCTGTTGTTTCAATCTACAAGGACTGGACAGACTGGTGAATCAACACAGACTGGTGGGATTAGTACGGTAGATGCTGTTGTTTCAATCAACAAGGACTGGACAGACTGGTGAATCAACACTGGGAGGGTGATGGTTGTTTCAATTAGAACGGTAGATGCTGTTGTTTCAATCTACAAGGACTGGACAGACTGGTGAATCAACACAGGGTGATGGGACTAGAACGGTAGATGCTGTTGTTTCAATCTACAAGAACTGGACAGACTGGTGAATCAACACTGGGAGGTTGGACTAGAACGGTAGATGCTGTTGTTTCAATCTACAAGGACTGGACAGATTGGCGAATCAACACAGGGTGGTGGGACTAGAACGGCAGATGCTGTTGTTTCAATCTACAAGGACTGGACAGACTGGTGAATCAACACAGGGTGATGGGACTAGAACGGTAGATGCTGTTGTTTCAATCTACAAGAACTGGACAGACTGGTGAATCAACACTGGGAGGTTGGACTAGAACGGTAGATGCTGTTGTTTCAATCTACAAGGACTGGACAGACTGGTGAATCAACACAGACTAGTGGGATTAGTACGGTAGATGCTGTTGTTTCAATCTACAAGGACTAGGCAGACTGGTCAATAAACACTGGGCGGTGGAATTAGAACTGCAGTTAAGACATTTGCACTAAAGTATAATCTATTCAGTTTTAGACGTGGCATTCCGTAATGTTCCATAAGTACCACCGTAATATTGTAAAAACGTAACATTCTCGAGTAGCTTATAAAAATATTTAAAAAATTAGAAGTTTAAGTATCCAGTTACCTAAATATGTTAATTTTATGTAACTTGTTACATTTTATTGTGTAACTTATGGGTTTTTATGGAAAGTAATTAGAAAATAAATTAATGTAATTGTATGGCAACCAAGTGATGAGGTGTTGTTTAAATAAATAAGGAAAATATACTATTCCATATGAGTAATAATCACAAACTATTGGACAAGTTAATTTCAAAAGCCAAAAGGAAAATACGTAAAATATCTAGTTACAACGCTAGAAACCGGGTTTTAATACCTGTGGTGGGCAGAGCACATATACCCCATTGCGTAGCTTTGCTCTTATTTTCAAAGAAACAGTGAAGCAATAGTTCCTCGGATGATCGGCGACAAGTTTACGAAATTAAAACGCTAAAATCCAAGGTTCAAATCTCCGCAGTGGACACAACAGAAAGCCCAAAGATGTCTTGCCCTCATAAAGAATGTCATTAATAAGAAGTTAAAAAGTAGCCAACACTATCACTACAAAACAGTGGACACCCAGGCACTTCGTCCACAGAACAATAGAGAACGGTGGACTGTCAGGCACTGCGTTCGCAGAACAATAGAGAACGGTGGACTGCCAGACGTTGCATCCACAGAATAATAGAGAACGGTGGACTGTGAGGCACTGCGTCCGCAGAACAATAGAGAACGATGGACTGCCATACACTGCGTCCGCAGAACAATAGAGAACGGTGGACTGCCAGACGTTGCATCCACAGAACAATAGAGAACGGTGGCCTGCGAGGCACTGCGTCCGCAGAACAATAGAGAACGGTGGACTACCAGGCACTGCGTTCGCAGAACAATAGAGAACGGTGGACTGCCAGACGTTGCGTCCACAGAACAATAGAGAACGGTGGACTGCCAGACGTTGCGTTCGCAGAGCAATAAAGAACGGTGGACTGCCAGACGTTGCGTCTGCAAAACAATAGAGAACGGTGGACTGCCAGACGTTGCGTCCACAGAACAATAGAGAACGGTGGACTGCCAGACGTTGCATCCACAGAATAATAGAGAACGGTGGACTGTGAGGCACTGCGTCCGCAGAACAATAGAGAACGGTGGACTGCCAGACGTTGCATCCACAGAACAATAGAGAACGGTGGCCTGCGAGGCACTGCGTCCGCAGAACAATAGAGAACGGTGGACTACCAGGCACTGCGTTCGCAGAACAATAGAGAACGGTGGACTGCCAGACGTTGCGTCCACAGAACAATAGAGAACGGTGGACTGCCAGACGTTGCGTCTGCAAAACAATAGAGAACGGTGGACTGCCAGACGTTGCGTCCACAGAACAATAGAGAACGGTGGACTGCCAGACGTTGCGTCTGCAAAACAATAGAGAACGGTGGACTGCCAGACGTTGCGTCCACAGAACAATAGAGAACGGTGGACTGCCAGACGTTGCGTTCGCAGAGCAATAAAGAACGGTGGACTGCCAGACGTTGCGTCTGCAAAACAATAGAGAACGGTGGACTGCCAGACGTTGCGTCCACAGAACAATAGAGAACGGTGGACTGCCAGACGTTGCATCCACAGAATAATAGAGAACGGTGGACTGTGAGGCACTGCGTCCGCAGAACAATAGAGAACGGTGGACTGCCAGACGTTGCATCCACAGAACAATAGAGAACGGTGGCCTGCGAGGCACTGCGTCCGCAGAACAATAGAGAACGGTGGACTACCAGGCACTGCGTTCGCAGAACAATAGAGAACGGTGGACTGCCAGACGTTGCGTCCACAGAACAATAGAGAACGGTGGACTGCCAGACGTTGCGTCTGCAAAACAATAGAGAACGGTGGACTGCCAGACGTTGCGTCCACAGAACAATAGAGAACGGTGGACTGCCAGACGTTGCGTCTGCAAAACAATAGAGAACGGTGGACTGCCAGACGTTGCGTCCGCAAAACAATAGAGAACGATGGACTGCCAGACGCTGCGTCCACAGAACAATGATCTGTCAGATATTACACATATAGAATTGTGAACTGTCAAATATTACCCATATAAAACTCTACCGACTACCAAGCATGCAATTAATATTCGCCTCCTCTTCCATTGTCTCAGTGATAAGTGTGCAGAGTTACGACCTTAAAAACCGGATTTTTATGTCCGTGGTAGTTAAAGTACAGACAGCCCATTTTAGAGCCTTGCGCTTTAAAACTATCAAGAAACAAAGCCTCTAACATTTTTTAATTTTTGGTCACATTGAAAGGAATAAAACAGAATGGTGTAGGATAAGCTATGGCCAAGATTATACCATGTTTAAATAGATGTATAATAAACATATGATGACGCAAGGAACCGAGTAATATTGTTGACGTTAATCACAATGGGCTCTCTGTGTTCTGTCTACCACCGGCATTGAAATTACTTAGCATTAAACCTTCTGATTAACCGGTATTGCAGATGTAAGTGAAGCTTGTGGTCGAATGCAAATACACATTTGCATTTTTGGAAACCTGGAAACAGAAGTGTCAGCTTTTATACACGTTAAAACTGTTAGTCTGAGATTTTTCTCGTGGAACAAGTTTCAAATTATATCACGTAGTAAAGAAGTGACTATGTTCACTTCTAGCAGCTGGTTTTGGTTTTGATTTGCTTGCTTGTTGGCTTAAGCGCAAAACAGTACAACGAATTACATGCGGCGTGTCAACCACGGAAATTGAATTCTGAAATTTACATTATAAGACTTGCTTCTGAGCTACTAAACACCTTGTTTTGGAATATTTCAACCAAAGGGAAACATTGTTACAAATTCAGAATTATTAGAATCTGATTTTTTTTTGTCATCATTTGGTGTGGTTTAGTGAATTTGCATATTAACATGGTACGTTTAATGGTAATGAATACATCATGGCATTGTTGTCATTATCAAAGCGATCAGAATGTGTTAGTTACTGTTATCGATCAATAATAAACTATTGTATTACATCGCATCATAAAATCTGTTTTCACAACGTTTTACTTGAAACAGGGGACAGGATATTACGAAATCTCTTACGGCAAGCAGTCCGAGAGCCATTTATCTTAAAAACAAAAAGTGTTGCTTTACTGTTGGAACTTTAGGTAATGAATGGTTGGAAGTGTATGATGTGATCTGGTGCACAACATTTGATGGTATAGAAGGAGAAAGGGTAGTGTAC
Source organism: Tachypleus tridentatus (assembly GCF_004210375.1). Lineage (NCBI taxonomy): Eukaryota > Metazoa > Arthropoda > Merostomata > Xiphosura > Limulidae > Tachypleus > Tachypleus tridentatus. Next base: position 61,667,838 of record NC_134836.1, on the reverse strand, counting down.
CTAAAGATGTCTACAGACGTGGTTATTAGAGATGCCTACCAAATTAAGAGATGTTGCTAGTCGTGCCCAATCGACCTAGAAATGTGTTGCTACTAGACGTGTCCAACCGACCTAAAGATGTCGTTGCTAGACATACCCAACCAATCTAAAGATGTGTTGTTGCTAGACGTGTCCATCCGACCAAGAAATGTGTTATTAGATGTGCCCAACCGATCGACTTAAAGGTGTGTTATTACTGAACACAAGAAGGTTCACGTCTTTCCACCTACGTAATAAAATTAAATAACGTTTGTTTTGGGTTCAAAACCTTCACATTCTTTGTTATAGCGAGTTTCAGGTAATCGTAATGATGTTTCTATATTTACCTATTTAGCCTAAAAGTTATTTTCTGGAAGATCAGTTCCACTATTTTGTAAGTAGAAAGATTATTTTTAATTTCCCGTGGCGCCAGTGCATTAAATCCGTGTGTTACGTAATTATTACGTCATATCTGCACCCTGAGAATGGAGAATAATGAAGTTTTACGTGATGAGAAACGGAGGCGAAACGGGAAAATTATGAACCCCTATTACAAATCTACACTCACATAGAATAAAATTTCAACTATCATATAAGAAGTTGTGATGGTTAAAAGTTCTTTTCACATCGCGTAAATAAAAGTTCTTTTCAACTATCATATAAGTAAGACTTCTTATTATAATGTGATGTCCAACGGACACAATGATTCATTTCTATCTTCACTGTTAAGTGCTTTTCTCAAGAGCCAGGGGGCGTCTTACACTGCAATTTGTTGAATATTAGAAGTAAGTTCAATCCAAAAACTCAGAAGGAGGGTGCTTTAGGATGTATCTTCTCGAGACGAGTTTTCGTTTATTAATTGGAAAATTTCCAAGTAAAATATAACATCCTCAAAGTCTCCATACAAGCTAGTACTAAGGTCTACCCGCTAAAAGTAAATTCATTACATATCATTAAAGCCACATTCTCAGTATCTTTAATTAAACATTTTTAATTTTCTGTTTTTTTTTTTTTTGTTTCGGTTATCACCTTTATATATTTGTTTTCAACTGAACTACGAACCTGTTATTCGGTAGGGAAAGTCGAATCATCACGATAGTCAGCAGTATGACAGGTAGATGGGGACACTTTGAAAGCAGCTACAGACATACATTGTACTCGACTTGCTGAACAATATCTACCAACGTAGTTCTAAACAGTTCCTGAATATCTCTATGTGTCATTTGGAGACTTTCATGCTTTTTGTACTTAGCTTGTGTTATACTGACATATATCGCTCACCTTAACACTTAAATAACTTTTCACGACGTCATAACTAATAGAGTGCGGGAAATATATTCTTCTTAGCCAATAAAAATATTTTAAAAAATTTCATTTCAAATTAACAGAAATCTGACTGGGTAGTTTCTTTCTTCAAATAGAAATGTCCCTCGTGATTGGTCTGTCAAAGAAATTGGGTCTATTTCATTACTCCAGATTAACTGAATTTCATTTTGTGGTCATTTGGCTGAAGTTTATTATATTTTATCACTCGTTCTATCACTTGTTATATCACTCATTATATCTTTATTGTCTCGTGTTATATTTGCTGTAAAGTATTCCTGTCCTTCGTTACTGTTGTTCTGAAAAGTTATAGTGTTGGAAAACAAGACTTTATTTTTATTCCTTTTTAGAAATACATAGATCGTGCCAGGTTTTGAAGTTAGGAAGAAAATAAATACATAGAATGCAATCTCCCAGAACTGTGATAAGAAATGTGCGACACTTTGGCTCTAAAGACTTTGATTTTAATTGGAAACACATTTAAAGCAGAGGAGGGATAACCCGGTGACAATAAATCATTTGAAAACCACGAGATTACATCAAATTCAAACCATTCCGTGAATTAGAGATAAAATTGTTGAATAAAATCGCCACTTAAATTTACTTTTTATCATCGAATCGGTTCAAAAGTTAACGTTTTACATTCCAAGTTACTCCACGACTGAACAAATTTATGTATCGAGATTTTAAATCAATAAATAGATCCGTTGGAACCCTAAGGGTTGATAGAATCGCATTTCGTTTAAAAGTGAATTACGTCGTTGTCAGGTGCTGCGTGACTAGCCGCCCTTTTGAAAGGTGTTCATTCTAACCTTGATCGGAACACTTGTCTTAATAAATCTAACTCCGAGTTAAAAATAAATCGAACTTCAGAAAAAAGAACACATCTGTAGTAATGGCTCTGTATCCAATGACGTTACTACAGAGTTTGTTTTTAATTTCTAAGTATCTCAACGTTTCTGTTTTAATAACTGTTTTAACTATTCGAACAGTCTTTTCTCAACTGCTCTTTATTTATCTACGGAACGCGAACGTAGACCCACAAGTCCCAAGTCACGCGCGCAAACCAACAAAGCTGGACCGACGCCTTTTCAATGGCAAACATTTTGATTTAAAAAAAATATATATTTAACGGTACACCTCATTGAACAACAGGTGTTTAGTGATAGAAGACACGAGTTGTTATCCTTGTATGAAAACTGTATATATTCATATGCATAATAAAACACATAAACCTAGTGTTGAATTCGTTGGAAGTCATACACGTTTACAAACATTTGCCTTCAACCTACCTACCCCTATCGCCCAATCATTTGACGTTTAAATGTACATAGTAGCAGTAATTACGAACGGTATTAATAGTTTCAGATATTTTATGGCACACCACGTGCTCTTCACTGGTGTATTCCTGTGGAGATCTGGTAATAAAAGATCTAGACGAGTCATCTGCACTCGAAGCAGACAGACCAATTACTAGCAACTTCTCAAGCGTGTAATAATATTATTATCTTGCTCTCTGCGCCCTCTATCTGCATACATATGAAGTCGACTGTGAAGATACTTCGTTTTTCTTGGTGTTTATACAATATTCATATAGACATAACCGTAGTTATATAGTCCCACATGAACTTGAAGTTTATTCTAACGATATGTTGGCGTATTTACTTATTTTATTATTTTACGCTCACTAGTTATGAGATGACCCCTTTCCTAAGTATCAAATGTATTTATGGTGAGGCTACCTTTGGACAACCCACAACCATTTCCTCTCTTCAGTTTGCGTCCACACTTGCACCGCATCACGTAATTAACTTCTCTGAGAAACGTTGTTTTTAGAAAAGTTTATTTAGAAAACCTCTTTGTTAAACATCCAGAACAGATCAATGTTTCTCAGAAACTGTACAATTAGCCGAGAATAATTAACAACAACATCCAGAACGGATCAATGTTTCTCAGAAACTGTACAATTAACCGATATTAATTAACAACAACATCCAGAACAGATCAATGTTTCTCAGAAACTGTACAATTAGCCGAGAATAATTAACAACATCCAGAACAGATCAATGTTTCTCAGAAACTGTACAATTAGCCGAGAATAATAAACAACAACAACCAGAACAGACCAATGTTTCCCAAAAACTGTACAATTAGGCGAGAATAATTAACAACAACATCCAGAACAGATCAACGTTTCCCAAAAACTGTACAATTAGCCGAGAATAATTAACAACAACAACCAGAACAAATCAATGTTTCACAAAAACTGTACAATTAACCGAGATTAATTAACAACAACATCCAGAACACATCAATGTTTCCTACAAACTGTACAATTAGCCGAGAATAATTAACAACAACATCCAGAACAGATCAACGTTTTCTAAGCTTCGACAAGCATGTCACAGCCTCGTGCTGAATTGAATTATCTTCATATTGGAACATTTCCGGTCCCGTGTAAAACATGGCGTCTTGAAACACGTACTTTTGAACCAGATCGCGTCAGTAAAAAAAAAAAAAAAAAAAAAAAAAGTTTGTTCTGCTGAAACATTAAGTCAACTGAACAAACAAAAAAAGTTAGCGGAAGAGAAAAAAGTTAGTTTTTCTATTTTGAATAAATGAATCTTCCAGGTGAACCGGAAATGAACATTCACGGTTGATTAAATGGATGTTTTGTTATATAAGATCCAAGTTTGTAAGCTGCTACCAAGACAGTCATTTCAAATAAATTGGAGATGTATTTAAAGTAAATAAGAAAAAGAAATCAACACAATATAGCGAGCTTCCGGTTTAGCTGTCTAATCACTGTCATCAACATCATAACAATGCTCTCTTCCACCTTACACAATCCCGGGGTATTTGGTGAAATCCTTCAGCCATTCATCTGACACACGTGTGTGATCCTCATAAAAATTCTGTTTGTCTGTGAAACTACATAAACCAATGATAATCGGAACTTACAACATGTATAAAATCTGGTTGCGAAATTTCACGTACTTGTAGTTTTTAATTTTGTTTCTCTTTGTTTTTCTCCTCCCTTTGTGCTATGAAACCTTTTGTACAATTCATTTGGACTCCCAGCTTTAAAACTTAACAAACAAAAATATAGTGGTGTATTTGACATAGGTGAACTCGGAGCAACGCCCTTCATATTACGGGCCCCAAAAGTAGTTTAAAAATAAACCTACTATGGTTAATCAGGACAGAAGAACCTCTAAGAAAACTGAACTGATTTGTCTGAAGTGTTAAAAACACCTCTGCCAAAGCATTATATTGAGAAACAATTAATAAGAAAAGCAAACTATTTTGGAATTGAGCTAAACGTTGTTGTAAGTTATTCGTAAACTGTATCTAAGGTAAAACTGTTAATACCTGGCCTTTTATCACTGCCTTAACAACAATATAATAACTGTTAATGGGTCAACACTGACAACAATATACTAACTTTTAATAGATCGACACTTTAACAACAATATACTAACTTCTAATAGATAGACACTTCAACAGCAGTATACTAACTGTTAATAGGTCAGCATGAATATGTGCATGTTTAACTGTTTATCCCTTTAACAACAGTATACTATCTTTTAATTGGTGGATACACTAGTAACAACAGTATACTATCTTTTAATTGGTGGATACACTAGTAACAACAGTATACTATCTTTTAATTGGTGGATACACTAGTGACAACAGTATACTATCTTTTAATTGGTGGATACACTAGTGACAACAGTATACTATCTTTTAATTGGTGGATACACTAATGACAATATAAAAACTTTTAGTAAGTCAACACAAAAGCAGAAACCATAAGAATACAACAGTAACTTGATTTAAGACAGGGGTATTGTGTTTACTGTGACACATAAATTTGATCATAGTATTCAAGACGGATTCCGAAAAGGATTTTTGGTGTTAAAAAAATCTTCGATGAAAGTTAAAATTCGTCATAACTATCTGCTGACTCTCTGTCGTGAACCTCTTGAAACTATAATGTCAAACTTTAAACAAAATCGCATTTTGTTTTTTTACCACAAAGTTGTATTTCGTGTTGTAATGGATTTCTCCGCTTTGGGTTTCTAGCGTAAATAAAATAATTGTTGTTTCTTAGGTATTATAGGAAAATAAACATGATATATCTGTCGAAAACATTAACCTTACGAGTTCTAATAGACCGGTCTTCGAACCGGTTTCAAAACTTTCAATACTGAAGCCCAGCTGATACATGTATTTATAAAAAAACGCTACTTTTAAGTGTCAATCAAATAACAGTTTTGCTAAAATTTTAAAAAAAATTTGGTTCTATTTGTTCATTATGAATGAGAAATCGACACTTTAAACTTAAATTATTTTAAGCCTGTCTGAACGAAGAGTTGTACGGGTCTGTATCTTCGATTTTACAGAAATTTTGACATGACCCGTATTCGACGACGGGAGGCCGGGCAGACCCTGTAATTAGGAAATGATTGATATATTAGTAGGATACAAGACGTGGAAAATTTTTTGTCAGTCTTATAATTCTGTGCTTTAGACTCCGCTCACGAGCCACATAATCACAGATTACAATTACAATAATTCAATCATGATAGATTGTGAACCTGCAGTTAGCTTTGTTATACCAAGCGTAACACCAGGGCGGCGCTTAAAAAAAAAGTAATACAGTCTCGTTTTGTTTACGAGCTGGAATAAATTAGTGCCAATTTCCATTGGGTACAAGAACTTGCGACCCGGAAGTCGATATTCCATCTGACCGAAAAGAATAAACTGGCGATAAAGCTTAATAAATGCTTTATATCTACATTATCTACGTGATAATTAGACAGGCAACTGTTTATTTCACCATAATGAAATACTTCTCTAAGTGGACAAGTCTAATATTGAACTTTAAAACAGGAGAGCAAACAGTGAACACCACTCGCCATTTTAAGCGACTTCTCTTGACAAAATAGCAAAATCGACTGTCATTCTTATAACATACCCTTCCATAGACACAAAGCTGGGGTTTAACGGTAACTCTGGACATTAACCAAATATTGGGGTCCCGATAAAGCACCGTGTAACTTTGCGCTTAACAACAACAGTCAAGAAGTCAATGTACTCGCGGCTTAAAGTGCGAAGCATGTACAGTAGTACTAGTACCACGTTTCGAATCCGACATCCTTGGATCTTTAGTTAAATCACAACAGACTTGTATGATCAAAGTGAGTCAGTGTTAAATACACTATGCTAGTAATCCCTTCCTTTATGTCTGTTCATGATTATTTTATTAAAATTTGTTTGTTTGTTTATAATTAAGCACCAATCTACACAGTGGGCTATCTGTGGTCTGCCCACAACGGGTATCGAAACCTGGTTTCTCGCGGTGTGAGTCTGCAGACATACCGCTATGTTACTGGGAGCATTTTTTAATCCCAAAACACACTAAAACTAAATGAGCTAACACGTCAATCCAACAAATTATGTAGTTTCCTTATACAAGTTATTTTTATCGTCAGATTAGGACATTTGTAAAGATATGTTTAAGTACCGAAGCATCACTGTGTATTTTTTTTGTACAAGTTTAGAATAGACAAAAGAAAACTAATGAAATTCAAAACTTTCACCATTTTTGATTTTTCCTGACACTTAAAACAATTTAAAAGTAATAGTAATACTTCCCACTCTTTGTTTTATTAGATTTGTGGGTTTGACCAACTTGTAGCTTTGTCTGCTATCAAGACAAAGGTACGCAATGGATAATCTGTCTTCTCCCCACCATGTGTGTTGAAACCCAACTTTTAGCGCTATAAGCCATTAAACTTGACACCTGGTGGAAAATCTTTAAAGTTTCCGAGACTTCTCTTTTTCGTTCGTATTTGTTTTGTTTATTGATTCACGTGAAGATCTCATCTGTCTGAATTTGTTAACATAAAACTATAGTTGTATGACCAAAAATCCAACATCTGATTAATGAATAACTTCAGATAACGCCTTCAGTGTTCGAAAAAAAATGTTATTTTATTGGAGTTTCAAGCTGAATAGACATAGAGAATTTAACAGACTGTGTGTTGAATGAGAAATAGGACAGTATTTTGTCTTCTATTAAGCCTCAAAATAGAAACAATTGTAGTCTATTAATATTCTCAAATCTAATCGGCATTGTCTTATTATTGAAAAAACAACAATTATTAATTCATATCCTGTATATTTGTCTTTAAAGAAATCTGTATTATTGTTAAACGAATAAAAAGAATAAACCAATCACTTGATCCAGAGCTGGTACACAACAAACTCAGCAGTTGTGAGAACCATACTTGTACAAGTCATTTGTTGTATTCCTGATGAGATCTGTAATTAACAAAACGCGTACAGTCTTCAAACTTATTTCGTTCAACCTTATAATAAATGAACTTTCACTCGATGACACAGTTTTGTTGTGTACTATGGTACCAGATAATAACACTGACAGGGAGTTTGGAAGAAGTGTGATCACAGAGTTAATCTTACTCCGATAAATAGGAATTCATTAGATTAACTGTTCAGTGATTCTGGACCTTACTAAAAGTTTAATAACGATAACATTAGAATACACTGACGAACTATCTTATAGTTGGTTTCATTGACTTATGTTGGTGATGTCCACATCATATTAAAATAAAGGAATAACTTTGTTAGCTTACAATATACTTAAATATTTGATGTGAAAAATAATTATTGTAGTTTCCATAGCAACCTAACTAAGGTAGAACAACTTCCTTTGGGTTAAAGAGTGCGATAAAACATGGCGGTGAGATAAAAGCATAATCAATAATTTCATTCCTTAGCTCCCATACTAAACCAATAGTTGTCTCATTATGTGATGACGTAATTAATATCACCGTGTTATCAGCCGTCAAATACAATCGATAAACGTTTCATACAGCATGTCCGTGTTATGTTGGTTTCTTATTGATAAACGTTTCATACAGCATGTCCGTGTTATGTTGGTTTCTTATCGATAAACGTTTCATACAGCATGTCCGTGTTATGTTGGTTTCTTATCGATAAACGTTTCATACAGCATGTCCGTGTTATGTTGGTTTCTTATCGATAAACGTTTCATACAGCATGTCCGTGTTATGTTGGTTTCTTATTGATAAACGTTTCATACAGCATGTCCGTGTTATGTTGGTTTCTTATCGATAAACGTTTCATACAGCATGTCCGTGTTATGTTGGTTTCTTATCGATAAACGTTTCATACAGCATGTCCGTGTTATGTTGGTTTCTTATCGATAAACGTTTCATACAGCATGTCCGTGTTATGTTGGTTTCTTATTGATAAACGTTTCATACAGCATGTCCGTGCTATGTTGGTTTCTTATTGACCTGAGGCCCGGCATGACCTAAGGTATCCTCTTTGTAATCTTACTGTAACGAGTTCGAATTCCTTTGTCATACATTCTCACCGTTTAAGCCATGGAGGCATTATAATGATACAATCAGTCCCATTATTCGGTGATAAAGAGTAGTCCAAACGTTACCCATGGGCGGTGTTGGCTGGTTGCCTTACTCTTGGCTACTGTTTCTACGTTAGGAACGGATAACCCAGATAGTCCCGAGTCACATTCAACAAAACAACTTTGGCCTACTTTCTTGTCAGAAGTAAAAATTATTGTTACAACTGTAGTCGTACAGTCGTCCAGTTAACATGTCGAACTTATGGGTAAATTGTGTACATTTACATCCGGAACGTCTCAATAAGTTATTATTATTTTTATATATGCATCATACACTTTATCTTACAAATTTAAAAGCGCAGAATATAAATTGCGACGACAAGACATTAGTTACGTGTGTGTGTGTTAAATATAACGTAGCTGAAATTGGCAATAAAATGTGTAACGTAGAGACCTAATCCTTGTTTTGATCGGCTCTACCATTTTACTGTGAACTACAGTTTTGACTATTCAAAGCTCATCAGCATAGCTCGGGTAAGCAAATCAAAGATATAGCATTAAGCATCTTATAATGATTAAATGTAAAATATCTATGGGGTTTTGTCTTATAATGGTTAAATATGTATAATATATATGGGGTTTTGTCTTATAATGGTTAAATATGTATAATATCTATGGGGTTTTGTCTTATAATGGTTAAATATATATAATATCTATGGGGTTTTGTCTTATGATGGTTAAATGTATAATATCTATGGGGTTTTGTCTTATAATGGTTAAATATGTATAATATATATGGGTTTTTCTCTTATAATGGTTAAATAGGTATAATATCTGGGGTTTTGTCTTATAATGGTTAAATATGTATAATATCTGGGGTTTTGTCTTATAATGGTTAAATATGTATAATATCTATGGGGTTTTGTCTTATAATGGTTAAATATGTATAATATCTATGGGGTTTTGTCTTATAATGGTTAAATATGTACAATATCAATGGGGTTTTGTCTTATAATGGTTACATGTGTATAATATCTGGGGTTTTGTCTTATAATGGTTAAATGTGTATAATATCTATGGGGTTCTGGCTTATAATGGTTAAATATGTACAATATCTATGGGGTTTTCTCTTATAATGGTTAAATATGTATAATATCTATGGGGTTTTGGCTTATAATGGTTAAATATGTACAATATCTATGGGGTTTTGTCTTATAATGGTTACATGTGTACAATATCTGGAGTTTTGTCTTATAATGGTTAAATGTGTATAATATCTATGGGGTTTTGTCTTATAATGGTTAAATATGTATAATATCTATGGGGTTTTGGCTTATAATGGTTAAATATGTACAATATCTATGGGGTTTTGTCTTATAATGGTTACATGTGTATAATATCTGGGGTTTTGTCTTATAATGGTTAAATGTGTATTATATCTATGGGGTTTTGTCTTATGATGGTTAAATATGTACAATATTTATGGGGTTTTGTCTTATAATGGTTACATGTGTATAATATCTGGGGTTCTCTCTTATAATGGTTAAATATGTATAATATCTGGGGTTTTGTCTTATAATGGTTAAATATGTATAATATATATGGGGTTTTGGCTTATAATGGTTAAATGTATAATATCTATGGGGTTTTGTCTTATAACGGTTACATGTGTATAATATCTGGGGTTTTCTCTTATAATGGTTAAATATGTATAATATCTGGGGTTTTGTCTTATAATGGTTAAATATGTATAATATTTATGGGGTTTTGTCTTATAATGGTTAAATATGTATAATATCTATGGGGTTTTGTCTTATAATGGTTAAATATGTATAATATCTATGGGGTTTTGGCTTATAATGGTTAAATATGTATAATATCTATGGGGTTTTGGCTTATAATGGTTAAATATGTACAATATTTGTGGGTTTTTGTCTTATAATGGTTACATGTGTATAATATCTGGGGTTTTCTCTTATAATGGTTAAATGTGTATAATATCTTTAGGGTTTTGTCTTATAATGGTTAAATATGTATAATATCTATGGGATTTTGTCTTATAATGGTTAAATATGTATAATATCTATGGGGTTTTGTCTTATAATGGTTAAATGTGTATAATATCTGTGGGGTTTTGTCTTATAATGGTTAAATGTATAATATCTTGGGTTATGTCTTATAATGGTTAAATGTATAATACCTGGGGTTTTGTCTTATAATGGTTAAATGTATAATATCTGGGGTTTTGTCTTATAATGGTTAAATATGTATAATATCTATGGGGTTTTGTCTTATAATGGTTAAATATGTACAATATCTATGGGGTTTTGTCTTATAATGGTTACATGTGTATAATATCTGGGGTTTTCTCTTATAATGGTTAAATATGTATAATATCTGGGGTTTTGTCTTATAATGGTTAAATATGTATAATATATATGGGGTTTTGGCTTATAATGGTTAAATATGTATAATATCTATGGGGTTTTGTCTTATAATGGTTAAATATGTATAATATCTATGGGGTTTTGGCTTATAATGGTTAAATATGTACAATATTTGTGGGTTTTTGTCTTATAATGGTTAAATATGTATAATATCTATGGGGTTTTGTCTTATAATGGTTAAATGTGTATAATATCTGTGGGGTTTTGTCTTATAATGGTTAAATGTATAATATCTTGGGTTATGTCTTATAATGGTTAAATGTATAATACCTGGGGTTTTGTCTTATAATGGTTAAATGTATAATATCTGGGGTTTTGTCTTATAATGGTTAAATGTGTATAATATCTATGGGGTTTTGTCTTATAATGGTTAAATGTGTATAATATCTATGGGGTTTTGTCTTATAATGGTTACATGTGTATAATATCTTTGGGGTTTTGTCTTATAATGTTTAAATATGTATAATATCTATGGGGTTTTGTCTTATAATGGTTAAATGTATAATATCTATGGGGTTTTGGCTTATAATGGTTAAATGTTTATAATATCTATGGGGTTTTGTCTTATAATGGTTAAATATGTATAATATCTATGAGGTTTTGTCTTATAATGGTTAAATATGTATAATATCTATGGGGTTTTGTCTTATAATGGTTAAATATGTATAATATATATGGGGTTTTGTCTTATAATGGTTAAATATGTATAATATCTATGGGGTTTTGTCTTATAATGGTTAAATATGTATAATATCTATGGGGTTTTGTCTTATAATGGTTAAATATGTATAATATCTATGGGGTTTTGTCTTGTAATGGTTAAATATGTATAAAATCTATGGGGTTTTGTCTTATAACGATTAAATATGTATAATATCTATGGGGTTTTGTCTTATAATGGTTAAATATGTATAATATCTATGGGGTTTTGTCTTATAATGGTTAAATATGTACAATATCTATGGGGTTTTGTCTTATAATGGTTAAATATGTATAATATCTATGGGGTTTTGTCTTATAATGGTTAAATATGTATAATATCTATGGGGTTTTGTCTTATAATGGTTAAATGTTTATAATATCTATGGGGTTTTGTCTTATAATGGTTAAATGTTTATAATATCTATGGGGTTTTGTCTTATAATGGTTAAATATGTATAATATCTATGGGGTTTTGTTTTATAATGGTTAAATGTTTATAATATCTTTGGGGTTTTGTCTTATAATGGTTAAATATGTATAATATCTATGGGGTTTTGTCTTATGATGGTTAAATGTATAATATCTATGGGGTTTTGTCTTATAATGGTTAAATATGTATAATATCTATGGGGTTTTGTCTTATAATGGTTAAATATGTATAATATCTATGGGGTTTTGTCTTATAATGGTTAAATGTTTATAATATCTATGGGGTTTTGTCTTATAATGGTTAAATGTTTATAATATCTATGGGGTTTTGTCTTATAATGGTTAAATATGTATAATATCTATGGGGTTTTGTCTTATAATGGTTAAATATGTATAATATCTATGGGGTTTTGTTTTATAATGGTTAAATGTTTATAATATCTTTGGGGTTTTGTCTTATAATGGTTAAATATGTATAATATCTATGGTGTTTTGTCTTATAACGGTTAAATATGTATAATATCTATGCGGTTTTGTCTTATAATGGTTAAATATGTATAATATCTATGGGGTATTGTCTTATAATGGTTAAATATGTATAATATCTATGGGGTTTTGTCTTATGATGGTTAAATGTATAATATCTATGGGGTTTTGTCTTATAATGGTTAAATATGTATAATATCTATGGGGTTTTGTCTTATAATGGTTAAATATGTATAATATCTATGGGGTTTTGTCTTATAATGGCTAAATATGTATAATATCTATGGGGTTTTGTCTTATAATGGTTAAATATGTATAATATCTATAGGGTTTTGTCTTATAATGGTTAAATATGTATAATATCTATGGTGTTTTGTCTTATAACGGTTAAATATGTATAATATCTATGCGGTTTTGTCTTATAATGGTTAAATATGTATAATATCTATGGGGTATTGTCTTATAATGGTTAAATATGTATAATATCTATGGGGTTTTGTCTTATGATGGTTAAATATGTATAATATCTATGGGGTTTTGTCTTATGATGGTTAAATGTATAATATCTGTGGGGTTTTGTCTTATAATGGTTAAATATGTATAATATCTATGGGGTTTTGTCTTATAATGGTTAAATATGTATAATATCTATGGGGTTTTGTCTTATAATGGCTAAATATGTATAATATCTATGGGGTTTTGTCTTATAATGGTTAAATATGTATAATATCTATAGGGTTTTGTCTTATAACGGTTAAATATGTATAATATCTATGGGGTTTTGTCTTATAATGGTTAAATATGTATAATATCTATAGGGTTTTGTCTTATAATGGTTAAATATGTATAATATCTATGGGGTTTTGTCTTATTATCGTGCCCTGTTATAGGTCTGCGGAAAAAATCGTTCACGTGCTGTTATCTGAAGGAATCATAAAAACCGAATGTCTGTCGGTCAGTCAGTGGTTCACATTCGACTTTTCCGAAGTTCTTGAATTACACGAGTCAACTTCCACTTCTTTTTCTCTTACAATACTTCCTCTTTTGATAGCTCGTTCTCATTTTTAGTTGAATTCAATCGCTCACGTAGTGTTTATATAGTTCCTTAGTATCGATACTTTAACCGCTAACGTAGGCTTATATAATTCCTTGGTATCGATACTTTAGCCGCTAGCGTATGCTTATATAGTTCCTATATAATAGCTTGTTTGTTTGTTTGGAATTTCACGCAAAGCTACACGTGAGATACCTGCCTAGCCGTCCCTAATTTTGCAATGTAGGACCAGAGGAAAGGCAACTAGTCATCACCACCGACAGTCAACTCTTGAGCTACTCTTTTACAAACGAATAGTAGATTGACCGTCACATGAAAGGGCAAACATGTTTGGTGTGACGGGGATTCAAACCCGCGACCTTCAGATTATGAGTCGAACGCCTTAACCCATTTGGCTATGATGGGCCTGAAAGCTTGTCAGTGAGAGCGTTTCTGTACCAATGATTTGTTTATTTTCTTTTGGTTTCTTAAAGCTAGAAGATCATTTTTATACGTCTTTCCACATGCGGTAAATTTGTAAGTACGTATTGGACGATTCAAGTTTGATAGGCTTTGGCCTTTTGCCATTTTATGGGCTTTTAGACTTGCAATAATAATTTAGTTTTCCGTTTTAGGGCACGCCATGGCCAGGTGGGTAAACTGCTCGACTTGCGCAAACTCATGGTTGCAGGCTCAAATCCCTATCTCACCAAATATGCTTGCTCTTTCAGCCGTATGTGTGTTATTATGTTGCGGTCAATCCCTCTGTTTCTTGGTAAGAGAATAGGTAGTCCAAGAGTTAGTTGGTGGTGGGTGGTAATGACGGGGTGCCTTTTCCCTGGTCATACACTGCTAAATTTGTGACGGCTGGTGCAGATAGCCTTCATGTAGCTTTACGCTAAATTCAAAACAAAGCAAACAATATGCGCTTTGGGATAGTGAAGGAGTTATAAGTTCTTTCGACAGACAGTAATTGGTAGTGGATGCTATTCATTAGGACGACTATATGAAAATAAATTACATCAGCTAATGATGATTCTATACAGCACAGGCGTGGAAAGTAGTGGAAACATAGCTGCCACAGATCGACTGTATAGGTCGAAATATGCTTCGGAAAAAGGAAAATATCCTGGAACAGCTGCGATAGTGTGTTTAAAGTCGATCTACTTTTGACACCAATCACGTGTGTGTGTTAGTATTGTGACTGTTAACATATTAATAGTTAAGGATAGCAAAAGCAAGTTGTTACAACTTATGTTAATATTCTCCACTGTTAAACATTGTGTATATATTATATATATTATAACACTGTAGATTATGTTAAAGGTGTAGATGTAGTCATCTACAGAAGACGTCACGTGCATCTTTAGACTTGTTCTCCACTGTTAGACATAGTGTATATATTATATATATTATATAACAGTAGATCAAGTTAAAGGTGTAGTTGTAGTGATCTACAGAAGTCGTCACGTGCATCTTTAGACTTGTTCTCCACTGTTAGACATAGTGTATATATTATATATATTATATCACAGTAAATCAAGTTAAAGGTGTAGTTGTAGTCATCTACAGAAGTCGTCACGTGCATCTTTAGACTTGTTCTCCACTGTTAGACATAGTGTATATATTATATATATTATATCACGATGACCGAAGAAGGTCGAAACGTTGTTCGCTCTTCTATATAAAATATTTTCTCAACCCAAACGAGCCGTTTTTGCATATATATTTCTCAACAAGTGGGTTTCTCGACATCACTGATCATCTTTAGACTTGTTCTCCACTGTTAGACATAGTGTATATATTATATATATTATATCACAGTAGATCAACTTAAAGGTGTAGTTGTAGTCATCTACAGAAGGATGTCACGTGCATCTTTAGACTTGTTCTCCACTGTTAGACATCGTGTATATATTATATATATTATATCACAGTAAATCAAGTTAAATCTCAGTTAAACATTTAAAATATACATAACTACACAAAATCTTAATATATTTGAAGAAAGTGTCCTATTTCAATTGTTCCGTTGTTTTAATGGGTTTTCTCATGCGGTTAAAAGAGAACTCTAATTCTTCAACAGTTTCATGAAGTTCATTTTCCCTTTTCATTTTTGCAAACAATTTGATACAGTTAATATAACTTAACATTTGTGATGAAGTAGGAATTTCAATTTCCTCACTATCTTTTCCATTTTGTTCATCTTCTGAATCTCTCACACTGTCACCATCATGAGATTCTATTATAGATTTTAAATCAATTTCATCAGTTTCTGTTAAAACATTCTTGTCAACGTTCACAAAACTTTCCGTGTTCACAGAATCATCTGCATCAATCAGTTTGGATTTTACTAAAATTGTCATAACAAACAACTTCTCCAGAATCTCCACCATTATCAAGAATAAATCCAGTTTTAAAAGCACTTTATTACACACTCACCTTTTATGCATTTGATTGAATGACTTAAAATACAATTACATCTAACGCGTCAATTTTTATGGTCATTTCAGATGCTCTCTTACAGTCATCCATGTTTGTAGTAATGTACTAAAGCTTCAATTTTCTGTATTTTAGTTCTACACACTGTATATTTCTATTACCTAATGGCTGTAGAACTGATGTTGTACATGGAGGTAGAAAGACTAAATGAACATTTGAAAGTTTAACTTTTGGGTTACAATTTGCATTGTCTAGGAAAAGTAAAATATTCCTATTTTCTTGTTCCATTCTTAATTCCTCTAATATAGCACTTGTCACCCACACTTTATTATTCGCTTTCCATTCCACAGGAAGTTGGTTCTTTCTTAAATTTTTTAAACAGTGCGGATTTTCACTTTTACCTATTACCCATGGCAAATTTTCCCTAAATTTTAAAATTAGGGAAGATAGGAAATTATTTTTTTCGTGAGAATTATTTAAAGAGTAAAATTTTGCATTTAAAAACAAATAGTTCTACAAATCAAGAATCTAATTTAACTGCAAAAGTAATGACAACAGAAAACAAAGAACAGAATATATTTGACCAATAACAAAATGTCCGAGAATTTATTAATATTTAAAATAATTATTAATTAAACAACAATTTATTAATATTAAAAGAAATTATTTATTAAATAAGAAATTAATATTTAATCACAAGCATTTTTCTGCCTTACCCAGGTTCTCATCCTACTTGTTGATAGATGAGGTAGGTGAAAGATAGTTTGCCATCTGCATTACACAAGTTCTGTCATATAGAGGGCCTTTTATAAGAGAAATCTTAAGATAATGCTGCAACATCTTGATGTCTCCGGCTTCACAGGTTTCCGCCCAATGCAGTTTCTGGCTTAGGTTTTACTGTATTACCAAGTTATTTTTCGCATATCACGTGCCCACGCGGTATTCATTATCTGTTATCGGTATTGTTTACTAAGCAAACTTTACTTCTCACTAGTAAACTTCCGAAACTTTTAATTTTCTTAAGGATGAGTTGATTAAAATATTAATTCATTTTCGAAATATTTAAGGTTTTTGTTTAGTAAAATTTAGTGTAAACTACTGGTATGTAAGCCAGGCTTGCGGGTCGAAAAGTCTAGGTTTCGAGACAACGTGGTGTGTTTGTACACGTTAGTGATATGTATGCCAGGCTTGTGAATTGAAAGGTCCAGGGTTCAAGATCAGGTTATGTTGTGAATGATGCTTCTCACCTTCAGCTTTGTGTGCGATATAAAAGAAACAGTTAAACATAGTATTTAGTTTAAAATACCCATTGTACAGAGGCTTAATTTAAAGGGCTTATATGGATGAATTCTCCCCTCAAGCTCAAGATGGAACCTTAATGGTCATTTCTTACAGAGATATTTCTAATCAGACTGAATTAACCCATATAAATTAATTGCCCCACAACATAGGGCTCCCAGATGAACCAAGAACCCCTGCGAGGTTATCCTACTTTTCCCTTAAGAGGATACAGGACTAAATCCCAGTTACAACAGGAATGTTCAAATTCCCTGAAGACGACAGCAGATCAGCAGCTGGAACATGGGATATAAACTAACAAGTATTTAGTGTATAGTTACAAATAAACGAATGGTCAAGTAGAGATGTGTAATAAATTAAAAAGTAGTTGTTACTTTCTCTCTCTGGTGTTTGGGTATATATCTTTTGTATACCCATGAGGGTCAGGTACACCAGACCTCTTCCTCCTTCCATTACATTGTTGGAACTGACTGATTAATATGGATTAATATCAACTTTAGACTGGTCCTTTTCAGGACAATGTCCATTTATATTTTTTCTAATTTTTTTCAAGTCTAGTACGTAGGTGGCTGTTTTAATTTAGCACTATTTTATTAATTATTATTATTTAAATTTGATTTTATCAGATGTACAATATTAACGGGGAGAGGTGTTGGAAACAATAGCACCCTGGATATTGATGTGTAATACTGTGAATTTATCCATGTTTAACAGAGTTCATGACATGTGTTAACATTTGTGGTAGGTATTTTTCGATGTTTTTCATAACTATTTTAATGATTATGTCTATTAGCCTGTTTTCATTATTTGGATTTGTGTATTCTGTCAATATTTCAGAGAAGGTAGAAGTAATGGCATCGGTTAGTGTGTTTTCAATAATCATAGGTGTGGTTTTGTGTGTGTCTTCTGTTGGTTTAGGTAGGTCTTCATTACTTGATGATGGTTTTTCCTGCATGAATGATGTTTTCTTGACTACTGCAGCATATGAGTTTGTTTGTGTTTTCTGGTGTTTCAGTAGTAGTTGATTTTGATTGTTCTTGGATTTTGTTTGTTTGTGGCTTGTTTATGTTTGGATTTTAAGTTCGTGTAAGTGTGCCGTAAAAGATATGTATTTTTGGCATCCTTTATAATTTGCCGTGTGTTCTTCCTCACAATTGCAGCATTTAGGTTTGGGGTTTAATTTGGAACATTGTGATATGTGATGATTTTCTACACAGCCTACACAGCGCGCAGTTGCTTGGCATGCAAAAGTAAACTCTCTCTCTGGTGTTTGGGTGTATATATTTTGTACACCCAGGAGGATTAGGTACACCAGACCTCTTCCTCCTAAGTTGTTACTCATTTATAAAATATTTTATTTGTAAATGTATTGAATTTCGCGCATCTGTGTGAGCCAGTTGTCCCTAATTGATAAGTGTTGTTTGAATTCAAGCACAGAAGTATACAATGGGCTATCTGTGCTCCGCCCCCACGTGTATCGAAACACGGATTTTAGTGTTGTAAATCCGCAGACATATCATTGTGCCGCCATTTATATCTGTCTGTTTGGTTATAGCAAAGACACTCCGAACTATCTACTATGTTGACTGATGGGAATCGAACCTGTGGTTTTGGAGTTGTAGCTCAGAAGGCTCACCGCTGTCCCACAGGGAGACCTTTAAAAGCGATAGACTAAGAGGAAATACATCAATTTGTCATCAACTCTTGAACACCTTTACTAAATAATAGTGGGATTAATTATCACATTATAACGAACCCATTCTGAGAGGGCGAAAATGTTCGGTGACAGGATTCGAAGTCGAGACCCGAGTTAATAAATAGGTTGGATTTAATTAATAAACTATCAGCCGTCACAATGATTAATATTCCATCTCAGAAGCCTTACGTAAGCATTATGCCGACTTTAAATATTCTATTCTTGAACATTTTATACAATGAAGCGTCAAAATGAAGACTTCCACAACAGCTGTTAACGTTACAGTAAGTAAAGAATTAAAGCTTGTATGTTTATGTTGTTTACGTTTTGAGGTTCTCTGGGTCTTGTTTCACCTTAAATACATTATATTGGCGAACATTAAGTTTGTTTGTATTTTGTAATAAAACCATCTTTTGTATTCTAAAGCCGGCTGGTATGGGTATTAAAACTTTAATTAAAATAAAGTACAGAAAACGTTGCAACCTTTTTAGGTCATCTTTAGGTTTAACAAGGGTCGAAACGTTGTTCTGTACTTTATTTTACATAAAGTTTAAATACCTATAGCAGCCGTCTTTAGAATGTATTTTTTTTACTTCAAGTGGGTTTCTCGTCATGATGGAAAACCCTCATTTATCATTTTTTACAAAAAAATACTGTGTTGTTTTTTCCATGTTTGAACTTCTACCGCTGGTCAACTGCTCTCCAAGTCGAGTAACAACTTACTGTATTATTGTTGTTTTCATGTTCTTGTAGTTACAGCTGTGAGTACAGCTCGATAAATCAAAGAAGACATCGTAATAAGCCTGGGCTGTACAGACATTATCTATAACGGCAGTTCCAGTACTTAAACCAATCTTCATGTAGAATTTCAGCTTATGAATACGTCAGCACCGCCATTCTGTTAAAAAAAAAAAAAAAAATCAACAACAACTTACGCTCTGCAGCGATTGGTAACCAATTTTGTATTCTATAAGTTCCCACGTTTTCAGGAGTTTCTACCATCTTCAGGTTTAATGACACACGTTTCAGGATGTTTACGAAGAAATGTGAATAACATGTGGTGTATGAATGTGAAAACAAAATGTGATCCGTTCTATAACGTCATCATACATTATGTGTAACTTAGATCTTTACCCAGTTATATATAACGTCATAATACATTATGTGTAACTTACCTATTTACTCAGATTATATATAACGTAATCATACATTATGTGTAACTTAGCTCTTTACCCAGATTATATATAACGTCATCATACATTATGTGTAACTTAGCTCTTTACCTAGATTATATATAACGTAATCATACATTATGTGTAACTTAGCTCTTTACCTAGATTATATATAACGTAATCATACATTATGTGTAACTTAGCTCTTTACCTAGATTATATATAACGTAATCATACATTATGTGTACTTAGCTCTTTACCTAGATTATATATAACGTAATCATACATTATGTGTAACTTACCTATTTACCTAGATTATATATAACGTAATCATACATTATGTGTAACTTAGCTCTTTACCCAGATTATATATAACGTCATCATACATTATGTGTAACTTAGCTCTTTACCTAGATTATATATAACGTAATCATACATTATGTGTACTTAGCTCTTTACCTAGATTATATATAACGTAATCATACATTATGTGTAACTTAGCTCTTTACCTAGATTATATATAACGTAATCATACATTATGTGTACTTAGCTCTTTACCCAGATTATATATAACGTCATCATACGTTATGTGTAACTTAGCTCTTTACCTAGATTACATACTTTCTCCCATCTTTTATGGAAACCACTGCTAATAATAAATACCTTTAATAGTTCTCAATAGAACTTCGTTTGTAAAGTCAGTTTTATTTCTTGATGTGCCTTTTAAATGATTGAAATTTACCACAGAAATATTAGACGGGTAGAGGAAACATGTAAAAATAAAGTTTTCTGATTCATTAGATTTCAAATCAAGTATGCCCAACTCTTAGGTGTCTTTAGTCCTTTTATGAAATGACGTAGTGAGTTGTGATGACGTGCTGTTCTTCTTCATTTCTAACAAGTGGTTTAAACGTACTGATAGTTGTGTCCGACTTGCCTAGCTATATGGTTCATACGTCGTATTAATTGCCGACGGGTTCTGTTTACTTTCGTGTTCAATTTGCCAGTTTGGTTGACGTGAAAAACTACAATCAAAGCCACACACGGACAACCTCGAATCAGTCAACCCATAAAAGTCTTGATTATTTCTGGTATAAACTTTTTGTAACATTAAACTTTATTAATGTTTACAGGGGACTGTATATATATATAAATGAATGAAAAGCATTGTCCTGAAGCACGTGCTTTCGCGTGTCGCCTCGGGTCAAATCACCTATCCTTCTAACGTCTCCAGTCTAATCATTGTTAAAACCACCCACGTGCGTCAGGTGAGAAAATGGTCGAGTTAAATGGTGCCAATTTTTTTTATTTAGAACTTCCTTTGAGTTTATTCTCTGTATTAAAAAACACGTTATAAACTGAGTCATGAATATCATATGGATATAATTCCCTATATATTGTAAAGCCAGGAGAGGTTCTGCAGGGAACACCAAGAAAACAAAAGATTGGCTTATTATAAACAGTTCATGCGACAACGCAAGCGCTGACAGGGGTAAAATTAACCCTGTCTGGAACAACTGTTCAAACAAACAGTAATGTTGTTGGGAGAAAAACGAAACAGGTTGTGTTTAGATGCTATATATGACAACTAAAGAAACACGTGTTTCCGGTTATTAACGAAGCAGTAATATAACCAATGTGAAGTCCGACCTTAACTTACAGGATAATATCACGTAATAAATAATAATTGTTTTTTTGTATGTGTCTATTCAAGTTAACTTTTTTTTTTTCGTTAGTTGAATTCAAAAATTAGTTGCGTGGAAAAGCTTTAGAAGAAATATATTTACGCTTTGTGATTTCTAAAGATAACGAAGAAAAATCTCTTTGTTAAAACTATTTTGAAAACAAAGTACCTGGGGAGCGTCTGTATATGTCCATGAAATATACGTCACATCAAGATGACATGAGAAACTATTCGGTGAACTTTGCACTCGTCTAAAAATGAAGCTCTTGTGTACTTCAACTCGCAATCTTCAGGTTACGGAATCGAAAAACGTGTCGCCGAACAACACCCTCGCCAAATTTAGCCATGATTATGTGATGGTTAAGTCCACTATTCGTTGCTAAATTGTAGCCCAAAAGTTGGGGGGTACAATGTACTGAGTAGTTGCATTTTTTCTAGTCTATCACTTGACACTAAGGGGCCGTTATCACAGAGAGCCCTCGAATAGCTTTGCGTAAGATTTATGAAAAATATCTAACATTAATTTCGTGACATGTTAGTCCTATTGACTGTCAATATAAACGTATTTGTTTATGAAATGATTTAATAAATATTTGGTTTCTCATGGAGATAGTTTACTGTCATTTTCGTTACATAAATAAACTCTCAAAGAATGCTCTATTATTTAAAAGTTGAGCTCATGTGCATTCGTTTTTCTCCAATATTTTGTAAAGCGATGGTCGTTAGTGGAAATAACATTGGCTATTCGTATCTGTAGGAGTTTGTAATAACAACACTGCTCCAAGTGTCAGTTCAATCAATCGAATCCTGCGAAACAGAGCAGCGGATAGAGCGGCAGCAGAATTCGCTCGGGCCGCAAGTTACGCCATTTATTACCCGTATACTGCAGCTTTCCCGTGGGGTTCGACAGTGACAGCCGCAGCTAATCATTTATGGCCGGCCTTCTCTGGGGCTCCACTCCCTCTGGGAACAACCACCGATCAAGCAGCGCTGGCTACAATGGTTTCTTTACGAGAACATAGAATAACAGGTATGTAATTTTAAAGTAGACGTGATGAGGAGAAATGTTCTGTATTGAAAAGTAAGTTGATCGGATTTTGTTATTAACTCATAAATATAGTGTTATACAAGTTCACATATTCAGGTGTTAGAAGGATACGAGTGTATAATACTCACATATTTTTATGGTAATAAAACTAAGATATAAGCTGGTAATATATCATAGATGTAATAGTTTCATTTGTGTAAAACTAAGGTATAAGCTGGTAGTGTATAAGGAGATGTAATAGTTTCATCTGTGTAAAACTAAAATGGCCAGCATAGCCAGGTGGTTAGGGCATTTGACTCGTAATCCGAGGGTTGCTGGTCCGAATCCCCGTCACACGAAACATGTTCGCCGTGTGGTCGTTATAATGTGTTGGTCAGTCCCACTATTCGTTGGTATAAGAGTAGCCCAAGAGTTGGGTGTGGGTGGTGATGACTAGCTGCCTAAGACTAGAGTCTTACACTGCTAAAGTAGGGACGGGTAGCGCAGATAGTCATCGTGTAGCTTCGCGCGAATTTCAAAACAAACCCAAACCAAAACTAAAGTATAAGCTGGTTGTATATAAGATGTACTAGCTTAATTTGTGTAAAACTAAGATATAAATTAATCACTGACAGGGTTAATCACAGTCTTTGTTTGGTTTTATTAATAAAACGTTTTCTGTTGTAAATACGTATTTCATAAACCCTCTTTAACATCAAGAACCTGAGATATATGTGGACAAACCTAGTCGATTCATATTGGAAACTCGTTTTACGTCCTCGTCTTCACAGTCACTTCTGGACTGTATGTCTCTGACGATTTCGACAGAAACGCACTAAAAATATAGATATTCATAAATCACCTTGTAGCCTGATATTTTAAACGTCAGATATACATGATGTTGTTGTTCCAAGATATTCATGTCATACATTCATAAACATGGGCTGTTAAACTAACGGACACTTGAAACCAGCCCTTATCATTCGAATATATATAAAAATTCTTTTAAAATTCTTTCTATTTGCTGTATCTACCACGTCTGAAGGCAACTAATTCCAAGAGCCAACCATACTGTTCATTGCTATGCCTCGTTCTAAAGATACATACATATTACAGGTATTAATATTTACTGTTCATTGCTATGCCTCGTTCTAAAGATACATACATATTACAAGTATTAATATTTACTGTTCATTGCTATGCTTCGTTCTAAAGATACATACATATTACAAGTATTAATATTTACTGTTCATTGCTATGCCTCGTTCTAAAGATACATACATATTACAGGTATTAATATTTACTGTTCATTGCTATGCCTCGTTCTAAAGATACATACATATTACAAGTATTAATATTTACTGTTCATTGCTATGCCTCGTTCTAAAGATACATACATATTACAGGTATTAATATTTACTGTTCATTGCTATGCCTCGTTCTAAAGATACATACATATTACAAGTATTAATATTTACTGTTCATTGCTATGCCTCGTTCTAAAGATACATACATATTACAGGTATTAATATTTACTGTTCATTGCTATGCCTCTTTCTAAAGATACATACATATTACAAGTATTAATATTTACTGTTCATTGCTATGCCTCGTTCTAAAGATACATACATATTACAGGTATTAATATTTACTGTTCATTGCTATGCCTCGTTCTAAAGATACATACATATTACAAGTATTAATATTTACTGTTCATTGCTATGCCTCGTTCTAAAGATACATACATATTACAGGTATTAATATTTACTGTTCATTGCTATGCCTCGTTCTAAAGATACATACATATTACAAGTATTAATATTTACTGTTCATTGCTATGCCTCGTTCTAAAGATACATACATATTACAGGTATTAATATTTACTGTTCATTGCTATGCCTCGTTCTAAAGATACATACATATTACAGGTATTAATATTTACTGTTCATTGCTATGCCTCGTTCTAAAGATACATACATATTACAAGTATTAATATTTACTGTTCATTGCTATGCCTCGTTCTAAAGATACATACATATTACAGGTATTAATATTTACTGTTCAATGCTATGCCTCGTTCTAAAGATACATACATATTACAAGTATTAATATTTACTGTTCATTGCTATGCCTCGTTCTAAAGATACATACATATTACAGGTATTAATATTTACTGTTCATTGCTATGCCTCGTTCTAAAGATACATACATATTACAAGTATTAATATTTACTGTTCATTGCTATGCCTCGTTCTAAAGATACATACATATTACAGGTATTAATATTTACTGTTCATTGCTATGCCTCGTTCTAAAGATACATACATATTACAGGTATTAATATTTACTGTTCATTGCTATGCCTCGTTCTAAAGATACATACATATTACAAGTATTAATATTTACTGTTCATTGATATGCCTCGTTCTAAAGATACATACATATTACAGGTATTAATATTTACTGTTCATTGCTATGCCTCGTTCTAAAGATACATATATATTACAGGTATTAATATTTACTGTTCGTTGCTATGCCTCGTTCTAAAGATACATACATATTACAGGTATTAATATTTACTGTTCATTGCTATGCCTCGTTCTAAAGATACATACATATTACAGGTATTAATATTTACTGTTCATTGCTATGCCTCGTTCTAAAGATACATACATATTACAAGTATTAATATTTACTGTTCATTGCTATGCCTCGTTCTAAAGATACATACATATTACAGGTATTAATATTTACTGTTCATTGCTATGCCTCGTTCTAACGACGCACTTTAACACTGTTGTTGTTGTACCACGGAGAATAGATCTCCGTATTTTAGAGTTTTAAATCTGTAAATTTTCCGCTGACTCACCGAGGGACCATTAACATAAAACTTCATCATCTGCTAAATTTCTATTGGATAGAGAGCTTTAAGTGCTTTACTCCTACACCAATTACCGTCTAGAACATATGTTTGCAGGTTCTGATTTGATATAAATATTGCTAGTTCGAGATACTACTCTACTGTACGGTCCTCGTAAAAACAATTCATTCATGTTGTGTTTTCTCTCATAACATATATGACGTAACAGTTGTTTAAAATAAACAAATTCTTTCAGAGACTTCCCACACCAAAACTCAAACTGAACAAACGTCAGAATACGTCTGTTTGCTCGATGGACTCAGCAGATAGCCCGATGTGGCTTTGCTATATGAAAACACACACACGTGTGTTTGTAGCACATCTGACTGAATGATGACGACACAAGAGTTGTTGAAACTCAAGTTTCTAGAGTTTATCAAAATTAGATTTACTTCACTTTTGTTTATTTCCAAGGTACGAATATTAATTTATTGGCTACGACAAACTTGTTAATGAACTCTTATATAAATAATTGGACTTAATAGGTTTTGTCATATAATAAGAATTATTAATGTTAACGTTTGTTTTGTAGGTTGTGAGAGCATTAATTCATACAAACTAACAATATAAATAAGTTGGTTTTAATTAGTTTGTTTCTCATCAGATGTTATTATCAGGTTTATTATATTTTAAATATTGTATCCTATATCTAGTTTCTTAGGGTTTTTCAAGAAATAGTTAATAACAACAGTATTCCAACTGCAATAATATATTCTTCTAATTCGATGCCGACGACGCGTTTCGCTAGATCCAGGATTCATCAGGCCCAATGGGAATACAGCAGACTGGACTGAAAGAAATGGGTAGTCCAGAATGGGTACTGTGAAAAACTTTTATACGCTTTTTAAATTGTTGAAAATCCCTAAGGGACTAGATATGAAATTCGTTGTCAAAATTATTAAAGATTGAATAATAATATAATATTAATAATAATATAATATTAAAGCTTTATCACTTTGTAGACGTCTTTCACACCTCAACCTTTTTTGTTTATTTCTTAACATTGGCGAAAGTATTTCGCTGGGAAAAATAATACACACCTCAGTGATGTCGAGAAAACCCACTTCTAGAGAAAAATATTTATGTAAAAACGGCTCGTTTGGGTTGAGAAAAAAATTTACGTAGAGGAGCGAACAAATCTATCTATGTAAAACGGGTGGTATGGATAGAGAAAGCATTATGTAAAGGAGCGAACAACATTTCGACCTTCTTCGGTCATCGTCAGGTTCACAAAGAAAGAGGTAACTGACCGGAAGCTGACCACATGTTTGAAAGAGGTTGTGTAACTGAGTGTCAGAATGTAGAGGGCGGTGTTAGATGTTTGAATAATTTTATATTATTTATATTATTATTTATTATTATTTTTTTTAATATAGGAATAAAGGTGTTCCTTTGTATTGGTTTATTTTGGGCTTCAGTTGTTGAAAAAGTAAGGCTTCTTTAATTTTGCGTTTTTTGTGTTTGTTTCTTTATTTTGTATTTGAGTGTTTTCTATGGTTATGTTGTGTTAATTTGACTTGTTGTGTTCGAAAACGTATGAAGGTGACTTTTGTTCTTTGAATCTGGTTTCCATTTTTCTACTTGTTTCTCCAATATAGAAGTCGTGGCAGTTATCACATTGTATTTTATAAATAATGTTGGTGTGGTGTTTGTCAGTGTAGTTTTCACACAGTATAGACCTCAGTTTTGTGCATGGTTTTTGAATAAATTTGGTACTAACTGGAATGTCATATTTTGTTAC
Source organism: Tachypleus tridentatus (assembly GCF_004210375.1). Lineage (NCBI taxonomy): Eukaryota > Metazoa > Arthropoda > Merostomata > Xiphosura > Limulidae > Tachypleus > Tachypleus tridentatus. The sequence continues at coordinate 61,639,999 of NC_134836.1, read as the reverse complement.
TAGTTTTTGTCAAATGTTGGTTATCTTTCTGCTGATGTCGGGAATATTTGGTATGCAGCAGTATATGGTTTCGTGATTTTTCAAATCGTGGAATATATACTCTTCAAAAAACGAAACGCAAAAGGCAAAATATGAGACAAATTGTTAACAAGTTTATTCCGGGTAGTTCTGTATGACACATGTGAAACTTTGCACATTCACTGCTGAACATTCAAAGTCTGCAAAGGCGACGTCCACGCTCTCTAGGTGAAGTTTAACGTCACTCAACGTCAATAACGAGTATGCCCCCCGTGAGCATCAATAACTGCTTGGCATCTTCTGCTCATGGAAGCGATGAGATGACGAATCACATCCTGTAGAATGGCTGTCAACTCAGCCTGCAAAGCTGCTGCAAGCTGAGGTAGAGTCTGCGGTTGAGGTTGTCGCCGTCGCAGACGTCGGTCCAACTCGTCCCAGAGATGTTCGATGGGGTTTAAATCTGGTGATTTGGAGGGTCAGGGAAGAACGTTGATGTTGTGGTGTCTCAAGAAGACAGTGGTGAGTCGGGCTGTGTGAGGACGGGCGTTGTCATGTTAAAACATATCATTGACGCTCACCATGATGGGTTGCACATTGGGCCTAAGAATCTCGTCGACGTATCATTGAGCCGTAAGATTCCCTCGAATGTGCAAAAGGTCTCTTCTGGCAATGTAGGCGATGGCAGCCCACGTCATGACGCTGCCACCACTAAATCTGTCAACATCCTGCACACAGTTTGCTGCAAAACGTTCACCTCGACGACGGTAAACACGGGTCCTTCCATCCTGCCTACGAAGCATAAAACGTGATTCATCGCTGAACCAAACATGCCTCCATCGTCGATGAGGCCATACCCGTTGTGCCCGAGTCCACTGCAGCCGTGCTTGACGATGTTGCTGGGTGAGGATGACGCCTCTGACTGGACGTCGAGATCGGATTCCTGCATCTCGTAGACGGTTACGTACGGTCTGATCAGAAATCCTACGCAGCCCTGGTATGGTTGAGGCAGTAGACGTCGCAATGGTGGTCCTATCCCGAAGGTGACGTAATCGGATGTTGCGAGTTTGTGCGGGCGTGGTTACACGAGGTCTGCCAGATCGTTGACGGTCACGAGTTGATCCATGTTGTTGGTGACGATTCCGTAGCCTTGTGATGGTGCTTGGGTGGACATTCACAGCTCTGGCAACATCTTATCGAGATTCGCCTGCTTCCAAGCGACCAATGGCGTTGTTGCGTTGTGCCTCAGTCAGTCTTGGAGTAACTGTATTGCGTGTCGGTGGCTTAACATTGAGCTATGGAAACCGAGAACCCGTCACTTTTATAGGGATTTTGCACATGTTGCACGTGCAGAACATGCAGATCTCAAAACAAATTTATTGGACACGCATGCGTTTTGGCGAAAAATCCGATGTTTTCCTCCGTTTTCAAAGTGCACAACTTTTATTGTCATTTTGGTCTGACAATCAGTGCCTTAACACGAGTAACATCACATACTCTGAGCTTGTAACGTTATTACATATATTTCTCTTTAAATAACAAAAATATCTCTTTTGCGTTTCTTGTTTTGAAGAGTATATTTACTTTTGTTGGTTGATTTTGCTTTCTGTCTAGGTGTGTGCGTATAATGTTTTTTACGGTTTGTGGAGGAAACTTGTTGATGTTGATGAAGTATTGTTTTATTTTGTCTAATTTATCGTTAATTTTATCTGGTAAGCATAGTTTTATAGCTGTGTTTATTTGGTTTCTTAGTATGTTGAGTTTTTGTTTTGTTTCATGTGCTGAGTCCCAAGGAATGTATAGTCCAGTATGGGTGATTTTTCGGTGGATTTCTGTTTTAAATTGTGTGTTGGTTCTTGTAATTTTGAGGTTAAAAAATGATATTTGATTGCTTTCTTCCTGTTCACATGTGAAGTTAATGTTGGGATGTGTAGAGCTAATGTGATTGAAAAAATTAAGTGTGTGTTCTGTAGATGTGAATCCCGCAATCGTGTCATCTACATATCTGTACCAGTATAGTGGTGGATGAAATGCTATGTTAATTGCTTGTGTCATAAAAACATTGGCTAGAACTGGTGATACTGGGTTGCCCATGGTTAGGCCATTTGTTTGTATATAGTTGTGATTGTTGAACATAAAATTTGTCTTTATCGTTGTGAATTCTATGAGGGTTGCTAACTGGTTACTTGGAATTTCTATAGTTGGGTTAGGGTCTCGGATATAGAGTTTTAAGGCTATCTTGCAGGCTTCAGTGGTTGGAACTTCTGTAAAGAGGGATATACCATCGAAACTGGCCATTAAGGCTTTATGATTAAGTTGATTTAGATTAGACTTGAAATTAAAAGAGTCTTTGATGAATGAGCTGGCTGATGTTACATATTTGGAGAATGCCCATGCTATGTATTTACCAAGATTGTAATTAAACGATTCATATGTGGACATTATTGGTCGTAATGGACAATCTGGTTTATGAGGTTTGGGGATGCCGTATATTTGTGGTATGCGTGAGTCGGTTTTGCGTAGGTAGGAATATAGTGTTTGTGAAATTGTGTTGGCTTTTTTCATTTGTTAGCAATTTGTTTAGTTGCGTCTGGTGTGTCTTTGTTGGAGTTGTGTGTATTGGTTTAAATTTGTTCGTGTCTGATAGGATGTTATTCATTTTTTGGATGTATTCATTCGTGTTCATTATGACTATAACGTTTCCTTTATCTGCTTTTAGAATTTTTATGTTTTTGTCTTGTTTTAGGTTTTTTAATGAAATAAATGTCTTTTTTGTGATGTTTTTTAGCTTTCTGTTTTGTGAAATTATGTTGATGGTTTTGTGAGAAAATTCTTTGAAAAAATCGTTTAAGATGTTGTTTTTAGGTGTTTCTGGAAAATATAAATTTTTAATTTTTCCTGGGAAGTTTGGCTGTTGGATGTCAATAAAATTGTCTAAGTTGTCTTCTTTCTGTTGGTTGTTTCCTTGTTTTTGTTTTCTGTAGAAAGTATCACAAGTCTCCTGGCTAGATCTTCTAAACATGTTTTAATTTCTATGGTTGGAATGTACCTAGGTGCTATTGCAAAGTTGAGTCCTTTGTTAAGTAGATGCATCTCGTCTGTGTTTAATTGTCGGTCGGATCTGTTAATTATGAAGTTAGTCAACGGTTTGTCGTTTTGGTGTCTTTTCTGTTGTTTGCATCTTAGTTTCTCTAGTTTTTGTTGTGGCAGGTCGTTTTGTCTCTGCCATTCTTAGTATTGATTTGGTTTATGTTTCGTTGTATAAGTCCGTAAATCTCTGGTTTAATGCAACATGCCAGTTGATGATCTAGGTTCATTTTTTGTTTTTGTAAGTCATGTAGTTCTTTGTATTTTGTGTTCAACGTGGCTCTAAGTAGTTTTTCTGTAAATTTTGGATAATGTTTGTGTATTTATTAAAATTGTTGATAGTTTTACCTTCACAATACACACCTCAGTGTATTGTGCGCGTATAAGGCTGAGTATTCTTGGAATTTCTATGTAAACTCGTTATTTTGGTAAAGTCAAAAATAACGTCTGCTTGTAGTTTTATTGTTCTAAAGGACTTTGGTTTCAAAATCTTAGTGTCAAATATTTTTACCAGCTTTGAGAAGTAGTAATTAATATATTCACTAACCCTAGAACAATATTATTTAATATGTAAAATAGGTTACTGTTTAATTATTTATATTTTGGGATATATAACCTAAACTTTGATGAAACAATAATCTGGAATATCAGTTACATATTTCTCAACATGATATTATCAGTTTTTCGTAATTCTCTCTAATTAATTCGAAAATAAATAATTTATAAAGTGTAAAGTCTGAAAATGAGGCATCTATTTAGTGTAATGGATTCCTACATTTTTATGAAGTGCACGTATTTCATTTACATTAACTGTTTCTTTCTCGTGGATTTATTGAAAATATTTCTATCAATTCTGTTTCAGGCATTAGTGGTAAAGACACTGAAGAGAAAGAAGGTTCTGATGTCTCCAAGTTCCGAAGGAACCGCACAACTTTTAATCCTGAACAGTTACAAGTTCTAGAAGAAGAATTCGAAAACACACACTATCCGTGCGTTAATACACGAGCGCGCCTTGCCGCCAAAACAGACTTATCAGAAGCTAGAGTGCAGGTAAGGTTGTTTTCAGGAAAGAGGCGTGAAGCCCACCAGTGTCACACAGGACTTACAACGCTACAAACCCTTTGTGTAGCTTTGTGTGTAATTTCAAACAAACCTCTGTGGGGAATAGAACCTCGTCCTTTAGCGTTGTCAGTTGACTGACCGTTGTCCCACCAGAGACGTGTTAATAGGTAATTTTCAACCTATTGAGAACTTCTCAATTCACGTGAAAATAATATTACGAAACTCAAATAATAATTTGTATTAGTTCGTTGCGTTTAATTTGGAATGGAAAGCGATGTTGTGTTTGAAATTACTTAAAATAAATTTCGCGTTTCTAGTGCAGCCAAATCTCTGGTACCGAATATTGTTTGTATTTGTTATTGTTGTTTGTTTGTTTTTTTCCCGAGACATTTCCTCTGTACCTGTGTCTGTCTGTTTTGAAAATGTCTCTACTGACGGTACATAAAATGACGGATATTCAGAAGATCAGGTTTAATTCGAAAGAGTTAAATACACGGAATTCTCGCCCATTCTGATTTCATTGTGTAGAAATGTTCAGATCTTTGTCTGTTTTTAAGCGCAAAGCTACCCACTTGGTTATTTACTCTGTGTCCACCGCGGGTAATTGAAATCCATCTTTAGTACTGTATTACGAATTGGCCCGGTATGGTCAGGTGGCTAAGGCATTCGACTCATAATTTTAGGGTCACGGGTTTGCATCCCCGTCACACCAAAATGCTCGCCCTTTCAGCCGTGTGGGCATTATAATGTGATGGTCAATACCACTACTTTTTGGTAAAAAGTAGCCTAAGAGTTGGCGGTGGGTGGTGATGACTTGCTGCCTTCCCTCTAGTCTTACACTACTAAATTAGGGGCGGCTAGCGCAGATAGAACTCGAGTAGCTTTGCGCGAAATTCAAAAACAAACCAAACAGTTGAAAACTAAATAAAAACTGAAGTGACGCAATTCTTCCTATCTGTGAAGTTACAACGATTGGTCAGCCGTAGTCTGGTTTTTGTGAAGCGCAAATCTACAAAACAGAATATCCCTCTTTTGTCGTATCAACCACGGTATCGGAACCAGAATTGTAGTGTTGAAAGCTTACAGATTTACCGCTGAGCCACTGGTTGAGATAGGAATTCTACATTAAAGAGAAAAACGTAAATCCAATATTAGTTTAAAGGTCATGATATAAATCATTATATCTTATTTCTAAGACGGCGAAACAAGAGAAGTGGCACCGGAGGGAAACACGTGCTCACGTGCCTCCAACGTTTTTTGCACAGTACTACAAAGTGTCCCTCTAAGAGAGATAATTAAATAAATGCGATATCACATAATAAAGTCATTAAAATACCACGTGTCGCCCAAGAAGTAAGGTACATTAAAAGTGGCATTGTGCTTACTAGTTAGGTTTACTTTAACATTTAGATTTGGCTGGTCGCAACCCTTTAGTATTTTTATCAACTTACTATAGATGGCGGAAACACTCTGTTTCTTACTTTGAGTTTCCAAACTAAAGTACTTGTTGATAATTGTATTTCAGATAAACAGAGACACAGTTTTGTAATACATAATTATTTAATAACTTTACATCTTCTTTAAGCACGGCCCAGTGGTTAGTATGACGGGATATGGATCCGAAGCTCACTTTTTACACTGTGGGGCTGTAGAGTGGCAGTTAATTACAGTTAAAAATCTAACTAGTTGGCATTGTTTAATAGGTTCCTTCCGTCTAATCTATTCCCTCTAACGTAAGGACAGCTAAAACAACTAGTCCTCGAGTAGAACTTTGCATGAAATGTGACAAAACACATTATTTTAACAATTCAACAAGTAGCAGAGACAGTTTATTTAACATGTTATGTGATCAGGTGCCAACGGTTCTCTTTAACCTTGACAAAATGTTTGTTTATCACACATTAAATACTTTAACGCAATATTCTGTTGAAACTCGTGTAGTTAGCGGAAAGGCGAAGGTAAAAGAACCGTTTCGTTAGCGAATGTCATCGCCGGTTACACCCGCGACAGATGACCAATAACCCGCCCTCTCGCCCATCTATATTTACAGAAAAGTAGGTGTAGCTACCGCACCTACCACAGACTAATATTTGGAAATAAAATTCCCCACGTGGTAAGTATAAATCGAACCTCCTATTTAAATTTTAGTGTATACTTATCTGTACTGTAAACACATGAGTGTACATGAATATTTTTGTTACATTTGTGTTAAATATCTTTAATTAGGCCACTGTGGGCGGTGAGCAGCTGAAACGTGGCTGTGCGCACGAGTTACATCCTTGCCCACTCGGGGTGGGGACACAGTGACCAATGCACTACTATGGTTGTAAGTAGTTATATCAATGTTGAGCTATTGCACTAGAAGCAATCCAACAAACACAACCAGTACTACAAAGAAAAGATGGGGAGAATTAGATGGAGGGACAACCATACACGAAGTTATCACACTAGAAGCAATTCAACAAACACAACCAGTACGACAAAGAAAAGATGGGGAGAATTAGATGGAGGGACAACCATACACGAGGTTATCACACTAGAAGCAATTCAACAAACACAACCAGTACGACAAAGAAAAGATGGGGAGAATTAGATGGAGGGACAACCATACACGAGGTTATCACACAAGAAGCAATCCAACAAACACAACAAGTGCGACAAAGAAAAGATAGGAAGAATTAGATGGAGGGACAACCATACACGAGGTTATCACACTAGAAGCAATTCAACAAACACAACCAGTACGACAAAGAAAAGATGGGGAGAATTAGATGGAGGGACAACCATACACGAGGTTATCACATTACAAAATCTATTTTAATCATAATGGTCAAACCGCTGGTTTCGTTCCTTGGTAGGTAGCAAAGTACTAAACTCAGTTCTAGTGCATTACTGAGATTAAGATACAACTTCCCCGGGTATTACCAATATGTTGAAAGCTATTGTTACAGTGCAAATAATTGTTGATTCTGATAGGTGAATAACGTCCCGGATATTGTGAATACGTTGAAAACTATTGTTACAGTGCAAATCATTGTTAATTATATTAGGTGAACAGCGTCCCGGCTATTGTGAATACGTTGAAAACTATTGTTACAGTGCAAATCATTGTTAATTATATTAGGTAAACAGCGTCCCTGCTATTGTGAATACGTTGAAAACTATTGTTACAGTGCAAATCATTGTTAAAATGGTCCTGAACGAAAGTATTCCAGCTTTAGGAAAATTTTACATCACCAACACCAAAACTACAATTTCATGATGTTTGTCGGAATAAAAGACGGAACTCTAAACTTGTGAGAAATTACTCTTCGGACTGTCCCTTGATCAGTGTAGCCATTAAAACGTGACAGTTTCTGTTAACATAGATTTACGGTTTTAGGGTTAATTACTGAAATGTATTTTCCTATAGCAAGTGTAGTAAACTTGAATCTAACGCAAGCTCGTATACCCTGAATGTGTTATTGTCTTGTCTTTTCTGTCTGTTGAAACACATACTGATTACGGGTATTATCAAATGAAGAATGCTTACCTTTCTTTCAAATACAACCGAACCGGATCAGGTGGTCACCAAGTCATTTTGAAGGGGTTGAGGTGTGGTTAGTGCAGGAAGATGGAGTTAAAACATGCACGAGCTTCTGCTGGCGAGATAAGTGTTTGACAGGCTTGTACCACCCTTTCTAACAGATTGTAGGTCGTAAGGCAGTTCAATTAAAGTTCTGCCCTAAATACCCTGATCACATATATGATGATTTTACTTTTCATGTTTAGACAACTTATTCTGCATGTGTTGAGACAGTGCTTACGTCTTAACGATTTTTAATGAGTTGGTAGAATAGAAAAATGTTCACTTTCCTTGCATGTCATACCATCATGTTCAATGTACTTTTACGTCGATGGAATGTTAATTATTACACCTGCCCCAGATTATTAAACGTTGCCTATATTTCAAGTTCACTGGAAGTACTCGGATTACGTTAACGTTTCGGAGAGATCTTTATTAACCTGAAGATGACCTTGGAAGGTCGAAACGTTGTTCTCTCCTTATCAATAAAAAAGTGTTAATACCCATACCAGCCGTTCTGAGATACAAAGTATAGGTCTGTTCCGAAGAATAGAGTTGCGATCCTAAGAGGTTAATGTTGATTAGTAGCGAGTGTCGATCTTTTACTTGTTGTGGTTTGTTGGTGTGTACTGATAGAAAGTTATGATATCTAATCAAGAAACACCTTAGGTGTGGAAAATAAGAGCAGCCATAAAAGGAATGATCGTGGAACTTACAGGAGTGAGTTAAACCTGGCGGCCAAAGTGGTAACTACACTTATAGCACTGATAATAATATTACAGTAAATATTTATTGATAAGTTAGCTAAGCCTCGTATTTTTTGTTTTACCTACCAACATGCTCAAGCTGAACAAAATACGAGGCCTAGCTAACTAATGAACAAATGATTACTGTGATATTATCATCAACTCTGTAAGTGTAGTTACCAGTTTGGCCGCCAGTTTTAGTTCACTCCTGTAAGTTCCACGATCAATCCTTTTCAGACCACACCTTTTTTTTCAGACCTAAAATGTTTTTCATTAGATTAGTTACACGTATCTATCTTTTTTAACAGATTAAAATGTGCCTAAATTATTTGACTCGTAAATTGGGTCGGCTTTCTTTCTAACCACGTTATTTTACCTTTTGAACTTTGGAAACTGAACTCCCTCATTAGCAAACTTACTTTACTGACGTCATTTGATAAGTTGTGCTATAGAACTTATTAGTTCATAGTATGCGAAAAATATAAGCTATTCCTTTTAAAACAATACTCTTATGAAATACATTCTTAATAACTCAGTTATATACACCCAACGTAGGCGTCACCTTAATAAAAAAAATAACAAAAAAACTTAAGGTTGAAGAGAAGGATAAATGGCATTTGTTTAACTTACGTTCTGTTTACTACACACTACCGCCATCTACAGGTTATTTCTGTGTACTACACACTATCGCCATCTACAGGTTATCATAAACAACGTTGTTTTCATACCGAGTATCCAAATTGAGGAGATAAGCTTTCTAAGCCTACTTCTCTGTTATTATATTTTTTACTATCATCACAAAATATATTTATCTTAAAGTTACTTGAAATAGTAGACAAATTCTCGTCATCCAAAAAGTGAAATAAGTTAAAAACAGAAACGTTATGATGTTAACATTGTTGGGTAATAATAGCAGAAAGACGAATTCAAGAATCTATAAAACATTAAAAGTAAATAAAGCGAATAAAACAATTAAACAATTAAAATGTTGTACAAAGAGATAACAGTCTTTCTGTAAAGACTCTCGAAACCATTATTGCATATGCCTGGCACCGTTTGGTGGTTAAAGCACTCGACTTGTAATGTGCGGATCGTAGGTTCGTAGATCTTTACCAAATATACTTTTCCCATGCAGCTATACGGTCATAAGAGTACGACTGTGAAGTCCAGTTAGTGGTGATGTCCAAGAGTTGACTAGGTAGCCACTACTTCACAATTAGGTACAACGTAAATAACCCTCGAGTAGCTTTCTGTGAAAATCAGTAAAGAAACAGCCACTACACTGTAGCTTGGGGCTATCTCCGACTTCCCCTGTCACGTGATGCATGTCAAACTGGTCCTATTGGCATTATGCCTTACCTTACAAGTTTCGTATCGTCTTTAAGAACGTAGCACTAATACTTTATTCGTTTATTGTTGAACTTTCGAGTTGGGCTCTCCGTGCTGTGCCCACAATAGGTGTTGAAACCCAGTTTAAAGTAATATACGCGTTTTCGAGAAAGTTTTATTGTGAAGAATATTATAAGTCCAGTTTGTTAGACTTAGCTGTGTTTTGTGTTTACTAAATCATTACAAAGTGTTTTTATCTTGTCTAGCGTGTTAAATTAGCGTACAGAACACGTAATATTACAAGTCCAGTTTGCTGGACTTAGCTGTGTTTTGTGTTTCGTAAATCATTACAGTGTTTTTATCATGTCTAGCTTCTTAAACTAGTGTACAGAACACGTAATATTACAAGTCCTGTTTGCTAGACTTATCTGTGTTTTGTGTTTAGTACATCATTACAAAATGTTTCTATCATGTCTAGCGTGTTAAACTAGTGTACACAACACGTAATATTACAAGTCCAGTTTGCTAGACTTAGCTGTGTTTTGTGTTTAGTAAATCATTACAGTGTTTTTATCATGTCTAGCTTCTTAAACTAGTGTACAGAACACGTAATATTACAAGTCCTGTTTGCTAGACTTATCTGTGTTTTGTGTTTAGTACATCATTACAAAATGTTTCTATCATGTCTAGCGTGTTAAACTAGTGTACACAACACGTAATATTACAAGTCCAGTTTGCTAGACTTAGCTGTGTTTTGTGTTTAGTAAATCATTACAGTGTTTTTATCATGACTAGCTTGGTAAACTAGTGTACAGAACACGTAATATTACAAGTCCAGTTTGCTAGACTTAGCTGTGTTTTGTGTTTAGTAAATCATTACAAAGTGTTTTTATCATGTCTAGCTTGGTAAACTAGCGTACAGAACACGTAATATTAGAAGTCCAGTTTGATAGACTTAGCTGTGTTTTGTGTTTAGTAAATCATTACAAAGTGTTTTTATCATGTCTAGCTTGGTAAACTAGCGTACAGAACACGTAATATTACAAGTCTAGTTTGCTAGACTTAGCTGTGTTTTGTGTTTAGTAAATCATTACAAAGTGTTTTTATCATGTCTAGCGTGTTAAACTAGTGTACAGAACACGTAATATTACAAGTCCAATTTGCTAGACTTAGCTGTGTTTTGTGTTTAGTAAATCATTACAAAGTGTTTTTATCATGTCTAGCTTGGTAAACTAGTGTACAGAACACGTGATATTAGAAGTTCAGTTTGCTAGACTTAGCTGTGTTTTGTGTTTAGTAAATCATTACAAAGTGTTTTCATCATGTCTAGCGTGTTAAACTAGTGTACAGAACACGTAATATTAGAAGTCCAGTTTGCTAGACTTAGCTGTGTTTTGTGTTTAGTAAATCATTACAAAGTGTTTTTATCATGTCTAGCTTGGTAAACTAGCGTACAGAACACGTAATATTACAAGTCCAGTTTGCTAGATTTAGCTGTGTTTTGTGTTTAGTACATCATTACAAAGTGTTTTTATCATGTCTAGCTTGGTAAACTAGCGTACAGAACACGTAATATTACAAGTCCAGTTTCCTAGACTTAGCTGTGTTTTGTGTTTAGTAAATCATTACAAAGTGTTTTTATCATGTCTAGCGTGTTAAACTAGTGTACAGAACACGTAATATTACAAGTCCAGTTTGCTAGACTTAGCTGTGTTTTGTGTTTAGTAAATCATTACAAAGTGTTTTTATCATGTCTAGCTTGGTAAACTAGCGTACAGAACACGTAATATTACAAGTCCAGTTTGCTAGACTTAGCTGTGTTTTCTGTTTAGTAAATCATTACAAAGTGTTTTATCATGTCTAGCGTGTTAAACTAGTGTACAGAACACGTAATATTACAAGTCCAGTTTGCTAGACTTAGCTGTGTTTTGTGTTTAGTAAATCATTACAGTGTTTTTTTCATGTCTAGCGTGTTAAACTAGCGTACAGAACACGTAATATTACAAGTCCAGTTTGCTAGACTTAGCTGTGTTTTGTGTTTAGTAAATCATTACAAAGTGTTTTTATCATGTCTAGCGTGTTAAACTAGCGTACAGAAAACGTAATATTACAAGTCCAGTTTGCTAGACTTAGCTGTGTTTTGTGTTTAGTAAATCATTAGAAAGTGTTTTTATCATGTCTAGCTTGGTAAACTAGCGTACAGAACACGTAATATTACAAGTCCAGTTTGCTAGATTTAGCTGTGTTTTGTGTTTAGTACATCATTACAAAGTGTTTTTATCATGTCTAGCGTGTTAAACTAGCGTACAGAACACGTAATATTACAAGTCTAGTTTGCTAGATTTATCTGTGTTTTGTGTTTAGTAAATCGTTACAAAGTGTTTTATCATGTCTAGCTTGGTAAACTAGCGTACAGAACACGTAATATTACAAGTCCAGTTTGCTAGACTTAGCTGTGTTTTGTGTTTAGTAAATCATTACAAAGTGTTTTTATCATGTCTAGCGTGTTAAACTAGTGTAGAGAACACGTAATATTACAAGTCCAGTTTGCTAGACTTAGCTGTGTTTTGTGTTCAGTAAATCATTACAAAGTGTTTTTATCATGTCTAACTTGGTAAACTAGCGTACAGAACACGTAATATTACAAGTCCAGTTTGCTAGACTTAGCTGTGTTTTGTGTTTAGTAAATCATTACAAAGTGTTTTTATCATTCTAGCTTGGTAAACTAGCGTACAGAACACGTAATATTACAAGTCCAGTTTGCTAGATTTAGCTGTGTTTTGTGTTTAGTAAATCATTACAAAGTGTTTTTATCATGTCTAGCGTGTTAAACTAGCGTACAGAACACGTAATATTACAAGTCCAGTTTGCTAGACTTAGCTGTGTTTTGTGTTTAGTAAATCATTACAAAGTGTTTTTATCATGTCTAGCTTGGTAAACTAGCGTACAGAACACGTAATATTACAAGTCCAGTTTGCTAGATTTAGCTGTGTTTTGTGTTTAGTACATCATTACAAAGTGTTTTTATCATGTCTAGCTTGGTAAACTAGCGTACAGAACACGTAATATTACAAGTCCAGTTTCCTAGACTTACCTGTGTTTTGTGTTTAGTAAATTATTACAGTGTTTTTTTCATGTCTAGCGTGTTAAACTAGCGTACAGAACACGTAATATTACAAGTCCAGTTTGCTAGACTTAGCTGTGTTTTGTGTTTAGTAAATCATTACAAAGTGTTTTTATCATGTCTAGCGTGTTAAACTAGCGTACAGAAAACGTAACATTACAAGTCCAGTTTGCTAGACTTAGCTGTGTTTTGTGTTTAGTAAATCATTAGAAAGTGTTTTTATCATGTCTAGCTTGGTAAACTAGCGTACAGAACACGTAATATTACAAGTCCAGTTTGCTAGATTTAGCTGTGTTTTGTGTTTAGTACATCATTACAAAGTGTTTTTATCATGTCTAGCGTGTTAAACTAGCGTACAGAACACGTAATATTACAAGTCTAGTTTGCTAGATTTATCTGTGTTTTGTGTTTAGTAAATCATTACAAAGTGTTTCTATCATGTCTAGCTTGGTAAACTAGCGTACAGAACACGTAATATTACAAGTCCAGTTTGCTAGACTTAGCTGTGTTTTGTGTTCAGTAAATCATTACAAAGTGTTTTTATCATGTCTAGCTTGGTAAACTAGCGTACAGAACACGTAATATTACAAGTCCAGTTTGCTAGACTTAGCTGTGTTTTGTGTTTAGTAAATCATTACAAAGTGTTTTTATCATTCTAGCTTGGTAAACTAGCGTACAGAACACGTAATATTTCAAGTCCAGTTTGCTAGATTTAGCTGTGTTTTGTGTTTAGTAAATCATTACAAAGTGTTTTTATCATGTCTAGCGTGTTAAACTAGTGTACAGAACACGTAATATTACAAGTCCAGTTTGCTAGACTTAGCTGTGTTTTGTGTTTAGTAAATCATTACAGTGTTTTTTTCATGTCTAGCGTGTTAAACTAGCGTACAGAACACGTAATATTACAAGTCCAGTTTGCTAGACTTAGCTGTGTTTTGTGTTTAGTAAATCATTACAGTGTTTTTTTCATGTCTAGCGTGTTAAACTAGCGTATGAAACACGTAATATTACAAGTCCAGTTTGCTAGACTTAGCTGTGTTTTGTGTTTAGTAAATCATTACAGTGTTTTTTTCATGTCTAGCGTGTTAAACTAGCGTATGAAACACGTAATATTACAAGTCCAGTTTGCTAGACTTAGCTGTGTTTTGTGTTTAGTAAATCATTAGAAAGTGTTTTTATCATGTCTAGCTTGGTAAACTAGCGTACAGAACACGTAATATTACAAGTCCAGTTTGCTAGATTTAGCTGTGTTTTGTGTTTAGTACATCATTACAAAGTGTTTTTATCATGTCTAGCTTGGTAAACTAGCGTACAGAACACGTAATATTACAAGTCCAGTTTGCTAGACTTAGCTGTGTTTTGTGTTTAGTAAATCATTACAAAGTGTTTTTATCATGTCTAGCGTGTTAAACTAGTGTACAGAACACGTAATATTACAAGTCCAGTTTGCTAGACTTAGCTGTGTTTTGTGTTTAGTAAATCATTACAAAGTGTTTTTATCATTCTAGCTTGGTAAACTAGCGTACAGAACACGTAATATTACAAGTCCAGTTTGCTAGACTTAGCTGTGTTTTGTGTTTAGTAAATCATTACAAAGTGTTTTATCATGTCTAGCGTGTTAAACTAGCGTACACAACACGTAATATTACAAGTCCAGTTTGCTAGACTTAGCTGTGTTTTGTGTTTAGTAAATCATTAGAAAGTGTTTTTATCATATCTAGCTTGGTAAACTAGCGTACAGAACACGTAATATTACAAGTCCAGTTTGCTAGACTTAGCTGTGTTTTGTGTTTAGTAAATCATTACAATGTTTTTATCATGTCTAGCGTGTTAAACTAGTGTACAGAACACGTGATATTAGAAGTCCAGTTTGCTAGACGTAGCTGTGTTTTGTGTTCAGTAAATCATTACAAAGTGTTTTCATCATGTCTAGCGTGTTAAACTAGTGTACAGAACACGTAATATTAGAAGTCCAGTTTGCTAGACTTAGCTGTGTTTTGTGTTTAGTAAATCATTACAAAGTGTTTTTATCATGTCTAGCTTGGTAAACTAGCGTACAGAACACGTAATATTACAAGTCCAGTTTGCTAGATTTAGCTGTGTTTTGTGTTTAGTACATCATTACAAAGTGTTTTTATCATGTCTAGCTTGGTAAACTAGCGTACAGAACACGTAATATTACAAGTCCAGTTTCCTAGACTTAGCTGTGTTTTGTGTTTAGTAAATCATTACAAAGTGTTTTATCATGTCTAGCGTGTTAAACTAGTGTACAGAACACGTAATATTACAAGTCCAGTTTGCTAGACTTAGCTGTGTTTTGTGTTTAGTAAATCATTACAAAGTGTTTTTATCATGTCTAGCTTGGTAAACTAGCGTACAGAACACGTAATATTACAAGTCCAGTTTGCAAGACTTAGCTGTGTTTTGTGTTTAGTAAATCATTAGAAAGTGTTTTTATCATGTCTAGCTTGGTAAACTAGCGTACAGAACACGTAATATTACAAGTCCAGTTTGCTAGACTTAGCTGTGTTTTGTGTTTAGTAAATCATTACAAAGTGTTTTTATCATGTCTAGCGTGTTAAACTAGTGTACAGAACACGTAATATTACAAGTCCAGTTTGCTAGACTTAGCTGTGTTTTGTGTTTAGTAAATCATTACAAAGTGTTTTTATCATTCTAGCTTGGTAAACTAGCGTACAGAACACGTAATATTACAAGTCCAGTTTGCTAGACTTAGCTGTGTTTTGTGTTTAGTAAATCATTACAAAGTGTTTTTATCATGTCTAGCTTGGTAAACTAGCGTACAGAACACGTAATATTACAAGGCCAGTTTGCTAGATTTAGCTGTGTTTTGTGTTTAGTACATCATTACAAAGTGTTTTTATCATGTCTAGCTTGGTAAACTAGCGTACAGAACACGTAATATTACAAGTCCAGTTTCCTAGACTTACCTGTGTTTTGTGTTTAGTAAATTATTACAGTGTTTTTTTCATGTCTAGCGTGTTAAACTAGCGTACAGAACACGTAATATTACAAGTCCAGTTTGCTAGACTTAGCTGTGTTTTGTGTTTAGTAAATCATTACAAAGTGTTTTTATCATGTCTAGCGTGTTAAACTAGCGTACAGAAAACGTAACATTACAAGTCCAGTTTGCTAGACTTAGCTGTGTTTTGTGTTTAGTAAATCATTAGAAAGTGTTTTTATCATGTCTAGCTTGGTAAACTAGCGTACAGAACACGTAATATTACAAGTCCAGTTTGCTAGATTTAGCTGTGTTTTGTGTTTAGTACATCATTACAAAGTGTTTTTATCATGTCTAGCGTGTTAAACTAGCGTACAGAACACGTAATATTACAAGTCTAGTTTGCTAGATTTATCTGTGTTTTGTGTTTAGTAAATCATTACAAAGTGTTTCTATCATGTCTAGCTTGGTAAACTAGCGTACAGAACACGTAATATTACAAGTCCAGTTTGCTAGACTTAGCTGTGTTTTGTGTTCAGTAAATCATTACAAAGTGTTTTATCATGTCTAGCTTGGTAAACTAGCGTACAGAACACGTAATATTACAAGTCCAGTTTGCTAGACTTAGCTGTGTTTTGTGTTTAGTAAATCATTACAAAGTGTTTTATCATTCTAGCTTGGTAAACTAGCGTACAGAACACGTAATATTTCAAGTCCAGTTTGCTAGATTTAGCTGTGTTTTGTGTTTAGTAAATCATTACAAAGTGTTTTATCATGTCTAGCGTGTTAAACTAGCGTACAGAACACGTAATATTACAAGTCCAGTTTGCTAGACTTAGCTGTGTTTTGTGTTTAGTAAATCATTACAAAGTGTTTTTATCATGTCTAGCGTGTTAAACTAGTGTACAGAACACGTAATATTACAAGTCCAGTTTGCTAGAGTTAGCTGTGTTTTGTGTTTAGTAAATCATTACAGTGTTTTTTTCATGTCTAGCGTGTTAAACTAGCGTACAGAACACGTAATATTACAAGTCCAGTTTGCTAGACTTAGCTGTGTTTTGTGTTTAGTAAATCATTACAGTGTTTTTTTCATGTCTAGCGTGTTAAACTAGCGTACGAAACACGTAATATTACAAGTCCAGTTTGCTAGACTTAGCTGTGTTTTGTGTTTAGTAAATCATTAGAAAGTGTTTTTATCATGTCTAGCTTGGTAAACTAGCGTACAGAACACG
Organism: Tachypleus tridentatus; assembly: GCF_004210375.1. Taxonomy (NCBI): domain Eukaryota; kingdom Metazoa; phylum Arthropoda; class Merostomata; order Xiphosura; family Limulidae; genus Tachypleus; species Tachypleus tridentatus. The sequence continues at coordinate 61,622,877 of NC_134836.1, read as the reverse complement.
TAATATTACAAGTCCAGTTTGCTAGATTTAGCTGTGTTTTGTGTTTAGTACATCATTACAAAGTGTTTTTATCATGTCTAGCGTGTTAAACTAGCGTACAGAACACGTAATATTACAAGTCTAGTTTGCTAGATTTATCTGTGTTTTGTGTTTAGTAAATCGTTACAAAGTGTTTTTATCATGTCTAGCTTGGTAAACTAGCGTACAGAACACGTAATATTACAAGTCCAGTTTGCTAGACTTAGCTGTGTTTTGTGTTTAGTAAATCATTACAAAGTGTTTTTATCATGTCTAGCGTGTTAAACTAGTGTACAGAACACGTAATATTACAAGTCCAGTTTGCTAGACTTAGCTGTGTTTTGTGTTTAGTAAATCATTACAAAGTGTTTTTATCATTCTAGCTTGGTAAACTAGCGTACAGAACACGTAATATTACAAGTCCAGTTTGCTAGACTTAGCTGTGTTTTGTGTTTAGTAAATCATTACAAAGTGTTTTTATCATGTCTAGCGTGTTAAACTAGCGTACACAACACGTAATATTACAAGTCCAGTTTGCTAGACTTAGCTGTGTTTTGTGTTTAGTAAATCATTAGAAAGTGTTTTTATCATATCTAGCTTGGTAAACTAGCGTACAGAACACGTAATATTACAAGTCCAGTTTGCTAGACTTAGCTGTGTTTTGTGTTTAGTAAATCATTACAATGTTTTTATCATGTCTAGCGTGTTAAACTAGTGTACAGAACACGTGATATTAGAAGTCCAGTTTGCTAGACGTAGCTGTGTTTTGTGTTCAGTAAATCATTACAAAGTGTTTTCATCATGTCTAGCGTGTTAAACTAGTGTACAGAACACGTAATATTAGAAGTCCAGTTTGCTAGACTTAGCTGTGTTTTGTGTTTAGTAAATCATTACAAAGTGTTTTTATCATGTCTAGCTTGGTAAACTAGCGTACAGAACACGTAATATTACAAGTCCAGTTTGCTAGATTTAGCTGTGTTTTGTGTTTAGTACATCATTACAAAGTGTTTTTATCATGTCTAGCTTGGTAAACTAGCGTACAGAACACGTAATATTACAAGTCCAGTTTCCTAGACTTAGCTGTGTTTTGTGTTTAGTAAATCATTACAAAGTGTTTTTATCATGTCTAGCGTGTTAAACTAGTGTACAGAACACGTAATATTACAAGTCCAGTTTGCTAGACTTAGCTGTGTTTTGTGTTTAGTAAATCATTACAAAGTGTTTTTATCATGTCTAGCTTGGTAAACTAGCGTACAGAACACGTAATATTACAAGTCCAGTTTGCAAGACTTAGCTGTGTTTTGTGTTTAGTAAATCATTACAAAGTGTTTTTATCATGTCTAGCGTGTTAAACTAGTGTACAGAACACGTAATATTACAAGTCCAGTTTGCTAGACTTATCTGTGTTTTGTGTTTAGTAAATCATTACAAAGTGTTTTATCATGTCTAGCTTGGTAAACTAGCGTACAGAACACGTAATATTACAAGTCCAGTTTGCTAGACTTAGCTGTGTTTTGTGTTTAGTAAATCATTACAAAGTGTTTTTATCATGTCTAGCGTGTTAAACTAGTGTACAGAACACGTAATATTACAAGTCTAGTTTGCTAGACTTATCTGTGTTTTGTGTTTAGTAAATCATTACAAAGTGTTTTTATCATGTCTAGCTTGGTAAACTAGCGTACAGAACACGTAATATTACAAGTCCAGTTTGCTAGACTTAGCTGTGTTTTGTGTTTAGTAAATCATTACAAAGTGTTTTTATCATGTCTAGCGTGTTAAACTAGTGTACAGAACACGTAATATTACAAGTCCAGTTTGCTAGACTTAGCTGTGTTTTGTGTTTAGTAAATCATTACAAAGTGTTTTATCATGTCTAGCTTGGTAAACTAGCGTACAGAACACGTAATATTACAAGTCCAGTTTGCTAGATTTAGCTGTGTTTTGTGTTTAGTAAATCATTACAAAGTGTTTTTATCATGTCTAGCTTGGTAAACTAGCGTGCAGAACACGTAATATTACAAGTCCAGTTTTCTAGACTTAGCTGTGTTTTGTGTTTAGTAAATCATTACAAAGTGTTTTTATCATGTCTAGCTTGGTAAACTAGCGTACAGAACACGTAATATTACAAGTCTAGTTTGCTAGACTTAGCTGTGTTTTGTGTTTAGTAAATCATTACAGTGTTTTTATCATGTCTAGCTTGGTAAACTAGCGTACAGAACACGTAATATTACAAGTCCAGTTTGCTAGACTTAGCTGTGTTTTGTGTTTAGTAAATCATTACAAAGTGTTTTTATCATGTCTAGCTTGGTAAACTAGCGTACAGAACACGTAATATTACAAGTCCAGTTTGCTAGACTTAGCTGTGTTTTGTGTTTAGTAAATCATTACAAAGTGTTTTTATCATGTCTAGCGTGTTAAACTAGTGTACAGAACACGTAATATTACAAGTCCAGTTTGCTAGAGTTAGCTGTGTTTTGTGTTCAGTAAATCATTACAAAGTGTTTTTATCATGTCTAGCTTGGGAAACTAGCGTACAGAACACGTAATATTACAAGTCCAGTTTGCTAGACTTAGCTGTGTTTTGTGTTTAGTAAATCATTACAAAGTGTTTTTATCATTCTAGCTTGGTAAACTAGCGTACAGAACACGTAATATTACAAGTCCAGTTTGCTAGACTTAGCTGTGTTTTGTGTTTAGTAAATCATTACAAAGTGTTTTTATCAAGTCTAGCGTGTTAAACTAGCGTACAGAACACGTAATATTACAAGTCCTGTTTGCTAGACTTAGCTGTGTTTTGTGTTTAGTAAATCATTAGAAAGTGTTTTTATCATATCTAGCTTGGTAAACTAGCGTGCAGAACACGTAATATTACAAGTCCAGTTTTCTAGACTTAGCTGTGTTTTGTGTTTAGTAAATCATTACAAAGTGTTTTTATCATGTCTAGCTTGGTAAACTAGCGTACAGAACACGTAATATTACAAGTCTAGTTTGCTAGACTTAGCTGTGTTTTGTGTTTAGTAAATCATTACAGTGTTTTTATCATGTCTAGCTTGGTAAACTAGCGTACAGAACACGTAATATTACAAGTCCAGTTTGCTAGACTTAGCTGTGTTTTGTGTTTAGTAAATCATTACAAAGTGTTTTTATCATGTCTAGCTTGGTAAACTAGCGTACAGAACACGTAATATTACAAGTCCAGTTTGCTAGACTTAGCTGTGTTTTGTGTTTAGTAAATCATTACAAAGTGTTTTTATCATGTCTAGCGTGTTAAACTAGTGTACAGAACACGTAATATTACAAGTCCAGTTTGCTAGAGTTAGCTGTGTTTTGTGTTCAGTAAATCATTACAAAGTGTTTTTATCATGTCTAGCTTGGGAAACTAGCGTACAGAACACGTAATATTACAAGTCCAGTTTGCTAGACTTAGCTGTGTTTTGTGTTTAGTAAATCATTACAAAGTGTTTTTATCATTCTAGCTTGGTAAACTAGCGTACAGAACACGTAATATTACAAGTCCAGTTTGCTAGACTTAGCTGTGTTTTGTGTTTAGTAAATCATTACAAAGTGTTTTTATCAAGTCTAGCGTGTTAAACTAGCGTACAGAACACGTAATATTACAAGTCCTGTTTGCTAGACTTAGCTGTGTTTTGTGTTTAGTAAATCATTAGAAAGTGTTTTTATCATATCTAGCTTGGTAAACTAGCGTACAGAACACGTAATATTACAAGTCCAGTTTGCTAGATTTAGCTGTGTTTTGTGTTTAGTACATCATTACAAAGTGTTTTTATCATGTCTAGCGTGTTAAACTAGCGCACAGAACACGTAATATTACAAGTCTAGTTTGCTAGACTTATCTGTGTTTTGTGTTTAGTAAATCATTACAAAGTGTTTTTATCATGTCTAGCTTGGTAAACTAGCGTACAGAACACGTAATATTACAAGTCCAGTTTGCTAGACTTAGCTGTGTTTTGTGTTTAGTAAATCATTACAAAGTGTTTTTATCATGTCTAGCGTGTTAAACTAGCGTACAGAACACGTAATATTACAAGTCCAGTTTGCTAGACTTAGCTGTGTTTTGTGTTTAGTAAATCATTACAAAGTGTTTTTATCATGTCTAGCGTGTTAAACTAGTGTACAGAACACGTAATATTACAAGTCCAGTTTGCTAGACTTAGCTGTGTTTTGTGTTTAGTAAATCATTACAGTGTTTTTTTCATGTCTAGCGTGTTAAACTAGCGTACAGAACACGTAATATTACAAGTCCAGTTTGCTAGACTTAGCTGTGTTTTGTGTTTAGTAAATCATTACAGTGTTTTTTTCATGTCTAGCGTGTTAAACTAGCGTACAGAACACGTAATATTACAAGTCCAGTTTGCTAGACTTAGCTGTGTTTTGTGTTTAGTAAATCATTAGAAAGTGTTTTTATCATGTCTAGCTTGGTAAACTAGCGTACAGAACACGTAATATTACAAGTCCAGTTTGCTAGATTTAGCTGTGTTTTGTGTTTAGTACATCATTACAAAGTGTTTTTATCATGTCTAGCGTGTTAAACTAGCGTACAGAACACGTAATATTACAAGTCTAGTTTGCTAGATTTATCTGTGTTTTGTGTTTAGTAAATCGTTACAAAGTGTTTTTATCATGTCTAGCTTGGTAAACTAGCGTACAGAACACGTAATATTACAAGTCCAGTTTGCTAGACTTAGCTGTGTTTTGTGTTTAGTAAATCATTACAAAGTGTTTTTATCATGTCTAGCGTGTTAAACTAGTGTACAGAACACGTAATATTACAAGTCCAGTTTGCTAGACTTAGCTGTGTTTTGTGTTTAGTAAATCATTACAAAGTGTTTTATCATTCTAGCTTGGTAAACTAGCGTACAGAACACGTAATATTACAAGTCCAGTTTGCTAGACTTAGCTGTGTTTTGTGTTTAGTAAATCATTACAAAGTGTTTTTATCATGTCTAGCGTGTTAAACTAGCGTACACAACACGTAATATTACAAGTCCAGTTTGCTAGACTTAGCTGTGTTTTGTGTTTAGTAAATCATTAGAAAGTGTTTTTATCATATCTAGCTTGGTAAACTAGCGTACAGAACACGTAATATTACAAGTCCAGTTTGCTAGACTTAGCTGTGTTTTGTGTTTAGTAAATCATTACAATGTTTTTATCATGTCTAGCGTGTTAAACTAGTGTACAGAACACGTGATATTAGAAGTCCAGTTTGCTAGACGTAGCTGTGTTTTGTGTTCAGTAAATCATTACAAAGTGTTTTCATCATGTCTAGCGTGTTAAACTAGTGTACAGAACACGTAATATTAGAAGTCCAGTTTGCTAGACTTAGCTGTGTTTTGTGTTTAGTAAATCATTACAAAGTGTTTTATCATGTCTAGCTTGGTAAACTAGCGTACAGAACACGTAATATTACAAGTCCAGTTTGCTAGATTTAGCTGTGTTTTGTGTTTAGTACATCATTACAAAGTGTTTTTATCATGTCTAGCTTGGTAAACTAGCGTACAGAACACGTAATATTACAAGTCCAGTTTCCTAGACTTAGCTGTGTTTTGTGTTTAGTAAATCATTACAAAGTGTTTTTATCATGTCTAGCGTGTTAAACTAGTGTACAGAACACGTAATATTACAAGTCCAGTTTGCTAGACTTAGCTGTGTTTTGTGTTTAGTAAATCATTACAAAGTGTTTTTATCATGTCTAGCTTGGTAAACTAGCGTACAGAACACGTAATATTACAAGTCCAGTTTGCAAGACTTAGCTGTGTTTTGTGTTTAGTAAATCATTACAAAGTGTTTTATCATGTCTAGCGTGTTAAACTAGTGTACAGAACACGTAATATTACAAGTCCAGTTTGCTAGACTTATCTGTGTTTTGTGTTTAGTAAATCATTACAAAGTGTTTTTATCATGTCTAGCTTGGTAAACTAGCGTACAGAACACGTAATATTACAAGTCCAGTTTGCTAGACTTAGCTGTGTTTTGTGTTTAGTAAATCATTACAAAGTGTTTTTATCATGTCTAGCTTGCTAAGCTAGCGTACAGAACACGTAATTATTTTGAAAGGTTATAATATAGAACTTTAGTAATAACCTCCAAACCCACAATATCAATATTGGTTGTTTGAAACAGGTGTGGTTTTCCAACAGACGGGCAAAATGGCGTCGTCATCAGCGAATGAACTTACTCAAACCCATAAACGACGTAGAAGCCTCGATCATGGGGCTTTCCAGCCCAGTTTTACTTTCTCCCGAACCAACAGCGCCCTCTAGTCAGCTTCCATCACAAGCTCTGAAGCCTAGTGACAACATCCCTCGGATGGGAGGTCTCAACTCTGCTTTCTCCCCAACTCCCCCTTATACGATCAGTTCTCACCCAGAGTCCAGGAGGACCACAACAATGTAAGGAAGTAATAACTGTCAGTTGCATATCTTAGGTAACTCTCCAGTAGTCGAAACTTTACGTACGAGAGTTTGTTACTTTGACTTTACCGTCCCTACATAAAGAAACTTGGAAATGTTCAGGACAAATCAAACATCCCGGGTTGAATCTCGTTTCATTGATTCCGTCCAGGCGGTCGTGAGAAACTTATGTGAAAGATATCGAGAAATTTCACCAGTTTATGTAATGTACATATTATTTTGTTTCCATTTCTTACGTATCGATAAAGAGTGGCATTTCATACAAAGTGTGTCGTTAAATTGATAACTTAGGAAAACAGTATCGTGTTAGTTATATTTTATATTATATTCCATGTCTATTTTTCTAGGCTTATTTCATTTCAGATGGTTTTTAAAATGTGCCACCAAATCTGTACAGGAAAAACACACGTTAATATTTTCTTTACTCTCTGATTATATGCACGAAATTATACTTTCTCTATGAAGTGGTTTCTAATCTGATAGTAAAAAAAGTGGCCCTTGTTGAACACCAGGCGCTAAGTTAGCATTGAAGCAAGTTTTTAATTTAATAACCTACATCGACGTAACAATCATTTCACTATTGCTAAGTTTCAAAATGATTGTAGAGTCGCCTGTTTCTATCATAAAGGTAGGAAGTTTTGATTTTACAGACTGATAGACTTTATCAGTAGAACAAGTGTCTGACATGGAAATGAAATTTTATCTTCATTCAACTTGTAAATGATTTATTATATTTCGTAATAGCGCCAGTAGATGTCGTGCTTTCTGTATATGAAACATTACATTCGTAACCCAGTATCCCTGACCTACACTGGCGTTTTCAGAGAAAATGCAATGTCTTTTCCACCATAAGCATCGTTCAACATCTGGATAAAACGTTTTCTTGTTTATTTTACAAACGTTCTCATGATGTTAGAAGAGTATTAACTCAATGTTTTAGTATAACTATGACAGCTGAAAGTTCTTTTTAAGAAACTGTAACTGCAATAGGCCGATTTTATATAGTACTTTCAACAATAATATTTCGGTTATTGTGAATTATCTAAGCCTATTGTACGTTCAGTGTTTAACATAGTGTGTGAACCCAGTGTCACTACACTGAATGGTTGTTCGTGAGCCACGATTGATTCCGAAAATCTTATTTTTGACCACAGTCCCACAACGTACACAAATGTTCTTCTCTCTTCAGTAATCGAATGTGTAATAAGTCAACATTTGACGTGGTGGTTTCTTATTCAGCTTTTAAGCAGCGTTGTTCACCATTAAAACAACGATCACTTGCTGTCCCTAGCTTTTTAAGTAATATGAATAAGAAATTTGGATCCAGTGTTGTAAGCCACCATAGAAGTTACTATATAACCTTTTACCAGTTAAACTTGAGATAAATGGGTTATAATGTCGTAACATCTCTAACCTAAATACATTGTACACGTATTGTACGTGAAATGTCGTGAAACGTCCAATTTAAATGTTTCATGCTGATACACAAAACTACACAACGGATTGTCCTTACTGAGCCTACTAGGGGTATCAAATCCCGATTTTTAGTCTTATAAATCCATAGACATACTGCTGAGCCATTTTGAGGTGTTTAATAGAAAATTCGTATACATGCTACGAATGTGAATATTGTTAAATGGATATTCATAGCTTAGGTTCTATTGGATGGAATTTGTAGTCTATAACCAATCAGAATCCACCAAAGTTTATCAGATTTGCAAAGTTATTTTTAGCGTACTACAAGTATTTGATTTATATTACTAAATATGTAAATATTTTACATGTATTCTCACCTTTTCATTTTTCTTTTGTTTGAATAACAAATTATCGTTCAGCTTAAGTAATGTTTATAATATAATTTTGTCTGAAAACAATTAAAAAATGAATGATGGGTCTACAGAGAACTTAATATATTCTGTATTCCATTTTTATGTCAGTAGTTCAATCACGTGTATTTAAATATTATTAACAAAATGGCCTCCAAAGAATATAAAATTAGACGTGGACTAAAACCCATAAATAACGTTCGCGTGCGTTTATTTATGACATCAGTTTTCGATTTTTGTAACAATATTCCACTTTCGAATTTTAAATCAGTTTTCATAAAAGCATTTTGCAGGTTGTTATACAAATTATATCAAGAGAGGTTTATTAATTCTTTTGTAAAAGTAACACATTTTGTATTAGCTTTGTTAAGAATAGATGTTAACTCTGAGGTTTATGTCGGTTTCTTATTAAACAGTTGTTGTAGTTGTGTATTTAAGTACAATACTTTAAGATTTAACTGCTGTTGTAATTCGGGTTCTTAATTCTGCATTAAGACAAACGATTGATTCGTGTGGTGCTGACACTAGTAACGTGTAATAGAACACGTTATGTATGAATTGCACGTGACGAGTTTGTAAGATGTATTTAATAAAGTCACTCCCTGAAGAGAAACTACTCGTTATTTTTAATAAAAAGTACAAGTTCTCTTGTACTTTCAAGTGTTGTGATCCATCACACCAAAGTTATTATTTTAAACTCTAATAACTGACCTTAATTATCAATATAACATTTACCATCTCATGTCTATCAACTTCTATCACTAACAAACGTGAAACGTTAGTAAAATCGACTAACACACAAACTATCGGGAACCACGATAGTCGTTCACAATACGGATCCCATCCCAATACGTGCTGGCACAAAGTGCCTTTTAACAGTAAAGAGTCATTTCCACGAACACTTTAAAATATAAAAAAAACAAATTTATTAACTGCTAAAGCTGTATATATACACCCACAAATGCGGGTAAAAGTTCCAAGTAAAAGAAAATCCATTCAAAACGGTCTAGTCTACAACCAATACAGTTTGATGTGTTGCACCCAAACGTTTTATAAAGACTAAAGGTTCTGAGAAGATCGAAGGGGTATTGAAAAGCTGATTGGTTTTTATATACTTTAGTATAAACGATTTTATCATTTATGTCCTTGAAGTTAAATACGATATCACATTTTGTTATTTACATTTGTAGAATAATTGTTTCAGAGATACGAACGTTTATTTAAATCGAGATTTTTAACGTTAAATTTGAAAAAAGTTACTTTTTTACTATCAAAATTTTATATACGCGTAATAAGAGACTATCTTTGTTTAGGTATATATTTGCCCCTTGATACACATTATATGCAGATAATTTAGTTTGAGGCTATAAATGCTCATTATATTTTCAAACAAATCTCCATGACAATCTCTAGCTGCAGCATAAATCTTATTTCTTTAACTAATGCGATCAAATAGTCAATAGTTACAGTAAACAATCATGAACCGTGTTTTCATCATTACAATGTATAAACTTAACTATCATGTCAAGTAATTCTTTACCCATAGCTGAGCATAAAAATTTCTAGCAAACAAAATAAATTGGGAATTTGAAAACCTACAAATAGGTTTCCTTACTTTTTACGATTCATATTTATAGATTTTTAAATTCCCAGTTTGTTGCTTGTACATAAAAGCACATTTAAGATTTGCGAGCACCTTTGCGGTAGTCAAAGTTCACTGAAACATTAAACTTGCATAATAAAGCTTGGTGAACTTGTGTTTCTTAGTTTTAGTCTCGTTTTTATTCACTAAAAAGATAGGCAATTAATAGTGAATACAATAGTGTTTTCCTGTAAACAAACTTGTAAAGTTTGGGTAACACTTTCTTTTCGGTGTAAAAACCTTTATTTACAAAAATTGTTTTCGGGCTTAAAAAAAAAAAAAAAGGTTACCGTCTTCGTTACGTAGAGAAGGTAGAACATTGGTTCTCTTAATGACTCTCAACTTCCAGCGTCAATTAACTACAAGTTAGTCAACTTCCCAAACTGGGTTGTCAACAACACCAGCGAAATATTGGTATCAAACATTTTGAATATTGTTCATTTATTTGAATTAGTGCTCCCAACTCTAAACATAATTAAGAAATAAAATATATATGCATGTTCAAAGTAATTAGTTTAAAACCACCAGTAGGAACATAATCCAAAACATGCCAATTTATCTTACTATGTTGTTTACTAAAAACATAATCTCATTTTAACTAAAGGGTCAAGTATACGACTGAGGAATGACTTAAATCCAGGTATTACGAGTGTTTGAAGTGGTGAAAAGGAATACCGCTTTTGAAACTGTTCCGGAAGGTAAAGGTTCAATAGACGAATCAAATATTTACAAGCGATAAGAAACTTTTTCCCAAAATTTTTGTCAAACGTGAGACAGTAGTAAACGGATGAGACCTTAGTAGCAATTATATCTTACAATTAGAAATGGTATAAATCAACAGATCACTCGACTCGCAATTGATGGATCGGAAGTTCGAGTCCTGTTACCGAATATACTCGCATTTTTAGTCGTAGAAAAATAATGTGACGGTCAATCCAATTTTGTAATCCAAAGATTGGCGGTTGTTGATTAGCTGTCTCCAAAAGTAAAAAATTAGCTCGCGCAAATAGTCCTCGAGTAGTTTCGCGCAAAAATAAATAAAAAACAAACAAATAATACTATTGTACTATTAAAGTATTTGTAATTAAAGTTGTACCTTTATTGTAACTTTCTTTTAAACATAAAATTTAATATAATAACACAGAATAATTCTAATCTTAGACACCCAAACGTACAAGGTTACTGGTCTTAGGTCTAAGATTAGTTAAGCCTTTATTAAGTACGGCTTATGTTCGATAATAAAAGATGGATTAAAGCTGTAACTTCTGCACATTTGCCTTATTTACTACTATCATTAAATAAATAAAAACTTAAATGTTATTTTACGACCTAACTTTTATAAAAAAAACTTTGATAAGCTTTTAATATGTTGCACAAAGTGTCTGTTGAAAAATATTTACATCTGCCTTTTGTCTCCATCGATTGAAATGAAGTTCGCGCGTATTTTAAGGACAAACGAAAACAGTATTTTAATAATATGTATGTAAAGTCACAAAGCATTTAAGTATTAAATAACTGTTTAGCAATTTGCATTATCTTGTTTATAAATCAGTTTAATATTAATTCTTATAGTGTTTTACACACAGACCCAATTGGAAATCAGTACATCATAACCAATTAGAAATCAGTACATCACAAAGGCGATTGAAATGGTCACCTACTAATCTTCAGTCACACTTGACCATCAAGTCAGAATTAAATATTGAAATAAAAATTAGAAATTGTGTGGGGTGGTAGGATTACTTAAGATATGGTTATACATCGAGCTGTATATATTCTCTCTTTCTTTGGTTCATTTGATTTGTATTTTACACGTCCTTCAACACTAAAGTTCTACATATCCGATAAATGTCCGTATTTAATCGTACAAGTTCCTTTTTAGAGGGCCCGGCATGGCCAAGTGGTTCAGGCACTCGCTTCGTAATCCGAGGGTTGCGGGTTTGTATCCCTGTCACACCAAACGTGCTCACCCTTTTAGCCGTGGGGGAGTTATAATGTGACGGTCAATCCTATATTTTCTTGGTAAAAAGAATAGTCCAAGGGTTGGTAGTGGGTGGTGATGACTATTTGCCTTCCATCTAGTCTTACACTGCTAAATTAGGGACGGCTAGCGCAGATAACCCTCGTGTAGCTGTTCTACAAATTCAAAACAAACCAAACCTTTTCAGAGAAAGCTAGGGGATCGTATGATATGACATGTATGTATGTTAGTACTGCCTTCTCACATACACACACACACACACACTCAAAACTTTCTTATTCTAATATAAACGTACATGAATTTCAGAAAACATTTTCATTTTGCTAGTTCCGCCATCTGTGAGCAAAATGTGAAGTTGTTAAAAACAACCGAATCTCTAAATGGTAACAATAAAGAACAAATCAGTAAAACAAGTAAAGCTATTATTTATTTAAAGTAGAAATAAAAACCATTACCCGACCTTGTCAACTTTAAAACAAAAACATCTGCTAACTAGAACCGTTGCCTCTCTCTGTACGTATGTATTTCATTTTTGAAATTATCATTTAGTTCACTAACTTTTTCACGTGCATGGACACACGTGCAAACAAAGATAACCATAACATATGTAAAGAAAGCTATGAATTTTAATCACGTGCATATCAAACTCTCGAATACTTAAATTAACCCACCACACACACCTGTAAGTAATAAATGTAATGTTTTAAAACTTTGTATTGTCGTGTAATTTAACTATTTTTCTTTAAATTTCCAGAGATGTTTTGCTTTAAACACAAACAGCCTTCGACTACTCCTATATTTAGTTGTTTTCACTTCTTATGAAAAGACGAAAATGAACGAACTGGGATGTACCTGTCACAGTTACAGAAACCCGAATTTTAACGTAATAAACCTTTAGATTAACCGTTGTGCTGTTGAGGGGCTATCTTATTGGTACAAAACTTTGTGACGTATATTTGTTCGTTTGTTTTGAATTTCGCACAAAGCTACTGAGAGCTATCTGTGCTAGCTGTCCCTAATTTAGCAGTGTAAGACTAGAGGGAAGACAGCTAGTCATCACCACCCACCGCCAACTCTTGGGCTACTTTTTTTACCAACGAATAGTGGGATTGACCGTCACATTATAACGCCTCCAGGGCTGAAAGGGCAAGCATGTTTAGCGCGACGGGGATGCGAACCCGCGACCCTCAGATTACGAGTCGCACGCCTTAACACGCTTGTCCATGCCGGGCCTTGTGACCAGTCTTCACCAACCATAACTGCTTAATATATATAAAATCTAATTTCCACAAAACAATACGTTTCAAATTTAACCATTACAAAATTAAAGTAGTAAGCAACTTTCAAATAAAAAACAAAACTTAAAATAATACTTGTTTAATAATTTTCTTCAGTGAAAAATTTCTTGCGTGTTACAACATAGAACCTTTGATAACTGTCTACAAATAAATACTTCAATAAAGTCTACTCTGTAATGTAATGCAACGTAACGTAATTTAATGTATTGCTGTGATGATGGTTTGTTTTTAAACTAACATTTCCCAGCTTTTGGTTTTTGCAACATTTACTGAATCGAAGAGTTTTTAATTTTTTATAAAACGCCAAAATTCGTTATGTATTTCTATATAATATCGAGGTTTATTTAAGCAAATATTAAACTTACCTCTTTTAACAATTAATCCATTTCGTTTTAACATGTTAAAATCTTATAATTTGCTGAATTTTTTTCACTGTACTATGAAACATATTTCTCTAACAATTTGTTTCACTAGCAGGAACGCGTTTTATAGGTAACCAACCATCAAATACACCAGTATAGTTTTCTCAGAGGCACGGTCTTCAAAATCGCGTGCCAACTTAAAACTAGTAGCACTTTTGGAATGAGGGTAGAGTAAGTTGAGAGGAGGAAAAAAAAGGAAGCTTTGAGACTTCTTCCAATCTCGTATTTCCTTATAGTTCAGACTGTCGTGATAGGATAATAATTAAATGTAAGGGTTGTTGAATAAGAGGTGTATAATGTCACGATAACCTCATAACTGTTGGCTATATCCTGGTGTCAGTGTTCACAATAGTGCATTGTGGGAGATAATCATATCTGAAAAACCCGTCTTTGTAAACACGCCGAACATTTTTTGTCCTTCTTGTCAAATATCTTTTATTCCATTTTTCCTTTTTCAACAAAATTATATTTAAGAAGCAGGTGAAATTAAATACATATATATATTGTTGCAATATATAATAATGGTGATTCCTTGAACGTCTGAAGAATATACGAATACAACACATTGTGAACAGTACGGAGAAGTAGAAAATTATATCACTTGCACTACGTGTTCTTGCAATCCAAGGTCTGTCCCTACACAAGATTACAGTGGAAAACCCTTCACCAAGGTTAATTATCAGAGTGCATATGGTGTTTTACTACAATATACAAAAACAAAAATTAAACTTTTTACAATTCTAAATAATGTGTTCAACTTTAGACACTGTTGTTCCCAGAACTGTAAACCTTCAAGCAAATTGTTTTTCTTGTTACAAGTCACACACTATTACGATATTTATAATAATAATAAGTTTTGACGTTAAGTTTTCTTGATAGTTTCAAGTTTAAATTAACCTTGTTTATTTATTAGAGTTCCATAAACGGGAACTAAAAAAAGTTAAGGGTCAATCTACAAGTTAAACATATAGTCAACAACACTAACCTTCACTCAACCCTTCTCAGATTAAACAGTAAGATTTCGACATTACTTCTAGGCTATCCTTATCAGATTAAACAGTAAGATTTCGCTAATACTTTTAGGCTACCCTTGTCAGATTAAACAGTAAGATTTCGACATTACTTCTAAGCTATCCTTGTCAGATTAAACAGTAAGATTTCGCTATTACTTTTAGGCTACCCTTGTCAGATTAAACAGTAAGATTTCGCTATTACATTTAGGCTACTCTTGTCACATTAAACAGTAAGATTTCGACATTTCTTCTAGGCTACCCTTGTCAGATTAAACAGTAAGATTTTGCCATTACGTTTGGGCTACCCTTGTCAGATTAAACAGTAAGATTTCGCTATTACATTTAAGCTACCCTTGTCAGATTAAACATTAAGATTTCGCTATTACATTTAGGCTACTCTTGTCACATTAAACAGTAAGATTTCGACATTTCTTCTAGGCTACCCTTGTCAGATTAAACAGTAAGATTTTGCCATTACGTTTGGGCTACCCTTGTCAGATTAAACAGTAAGATTTCGCTATTACATTTAAGCTACCCTTGTCAGATTAAACATTAAGATTTCGCTATTACATTTAGGCTACTCTTGTCACATTAAACAGTAAGATTTAGACATTTCTTCTAGACTACCCTTGTCAGATTAAACAGTAAGATTTTGCCATTACGTTTGGGCTACCCTTGTCAGATTAAACAGTAAGATCTCGACATTACTTTTAGGCTTTTCTTGTCAGATTAAACAGTAACATTTCGCTATTACTTTTAGGCTACCCTTGTCAGATTAAACAGTAAGATTTCGCTATTACTTTTATGCTACATTTGTCAGATTAAACAGTAAGATTTCGCTACTACATATAGGCTACTCTTGTCAGATTAAACAGTAAGATTTTGCCATTACGTTTGGGCTACCCTTGTCAGACTAAACAGTAAGATTTCGCTATTACATTTAGGCAACCCTTGTCAGATTAAACAGTAAGATTTCGACATTACTTCTAGACTATCCTTGTCAGGTTAAACAATAAGATTTCGCCAATTTTTTAAACTGTCCTTGTCAGATTAAACGGTAAGATTGAGCTATTACTTTTAGGCTACCCTTGTTAGATTAAACAATAAAATTTCGCCATTTCTTTTAAACTATCCTTGTCAGATTAAACAGTGAGTTTTAGCTATTACTTTTAGGCTACTTTTGTCAGATTAAACAGTAAGATTTCGCTATTACTTTTAGGCTACCATTTTCATATTAAACAGTAAGATTTCACCATTACTTTTAGGCTACTCTTGTTAAATTAAACAGTAAGATTTCGACATTACTTCTGGACTATCCTTGTCAGATTAAACAGTAAGAATTCGCGAATACATTTAGACTACTCTTCTCAGATTAAACAGAAAGATTTCGACATTACATCTAGGCTATCCATCTCAGATTAAACAATAAAATTTCGCCATTTCTTTTAGGCTATCCTTGTCAGATTAAGCAGTAAGATTTAGCTATTACTTTTAGGCTACTTTTATCAGATGAAACAGTAAGAGTTCACCATTACTTTTAGGCTACCCTTGTTAGATTAAACAGTAAAATTTCGACATTACTTCTGGACTATCCTTGTCAGATTAAACAGTAAGAATTCGCTATTACATTTAGGCTACTCTTGTCAGATTAAACAGTAAGATTTCGACATTACTTCTGGGCTATCCTTGTCAGATTAAACAATAAGATTTCGCCATTTCTTTTAAACTATCCTTGTCAGTTTAAACAGTGAGTTTTAGCTATTACTTTTAGGCTACTTTTGTCAGATTAAACAGTAAGATTTCGCTATTACTCTTAAACTACCATTGTCATATTGAACAGTAAGATTTCACCATTACTTTTAGGTTACTTTTGTTAAATTAAACAGTAAGATTTCGACATTACTTCTGGACTATCCTTGTCAGATTAAACAGTAAGAATTCGCTAATACATTTAGACTACTCTTGTTAGATTAAACAGTAAGATTTCGACATTACTTCTAGGCTATCCATCTCAGATTAAACAATAAAATTTCGCCATTTCTTTTAGGCTATCCTTGTCTGATTAAACAGTAAAATTTAGCTATTACTTTTAGGCTGCTTTTATCATATGAAACAGTAAGAGTTCACCATTACTTTTAGGCTACCCTTGTCATATTAAACAGTAAGATTTCGACATTACTTCTGGATTATCCTTGTCAGATTAAACAGTAAGAATTCGCTATTACATTTAGGCTACTCTTGTCAGATTAAACAGTAAGATTTCGACATTATTTCTAGGCTATCCTTGTCAGATTAAACAATAAGACTTCTCCATTTCTTTTAGGCTATCCTTGTCAGATTAAACAGTAAGATTTAGCTATTAATTTTAGGCTACTTTTGTCTGATTAAACAGTAAGATTTTGACATTACATCTAGACTATCCTTGTCAGATTAAACAGTAAGATTTTGCCATTACTTTTAGGCCACTTTTGTCACATTAAACAGTAAAATTTCACCCTTACTTTTAGACTACCCTTGTCAGATTAAACACTAATATTTCGCCATTACTTTTAGGCTACTTTTATCACATGAAAGAGTAAGATTTCACCATTACTTTTAGGCTACCCTTGTCAGATTAAACAGTAAGATTTCGACATTACTTTTAGGCTACCCTTGTCAGATAAAACAGTACGATTTCGCCATTACTTTTAGACTACCCTTGTCAGATTAAAGAGCAGGATTTCACCTTTACTTTCAGGCAATTCTTGACAGATTAAACAGTATGATTTCGCTATTACTTTTAGGCTACCCTTGTCAGATTAAACAGTACGATTTCACAATTACTTTTAGGTTACCCTTGCCAGATTAAAGAGTAAGATTTCACCTTTACTTTCAGGCAATTCTTGACAGATTAAACAGTAAGATTTCGCCATTACTTCTAGGCTATCCTTGTCAGATTAAACAATAAGAATTCGCCATTACTTTATGGCTACTTTTATCAGATGAAACAGTAAGATTTCACCATTACTTTTAGGCTACCCTTGTCAGATTAAACAGTAAGATTTCGACATTACTTTTATGCTACATTTGTCAGATTAAACAGTAAGATTTCGCTACTACATATAGGCTACTCTTGTCAGATTAAACAGTAAGATTTTGCCATTACGTTTGGGCTACCCTTGTCAGATTAAACAGTAAGATTTCGCTATTACATTTAGGCTACCCTTCTCAGATTAAACAGTAAGATTTCGACATTACTTCTAGACTATCCTTGTCAGATTAGACAATAAGATTTCGCCAATTTTTTAGACTGTCCTTGTCAGATTAAACGGTAAGATTTAGCTATTACTTTTAGGCTACCCTTGTTAGATTAAACAGTAAGAATTCGCTATTACATTTAGGCTACTCTTGTCAGATTAAACAGTAAGATTTCGACATTATTTCTAGGCTATCCTTATCAGATTAAACAATAAGATTTCTCCATTTCTTTTAGGCTATCCTTGTCAGATTAAACAGTAAGATTTAGCTATTAATTTTAGGCTACTTTTGTCAGATTAAACAGTAAGATTTTGACATTACTTCTAGACTATCCTTGTCAGATTAAACAGTAAGATTTTGCCATTACTTTTAGGCCACTTTTGTCACATTAAACAGTAAGATTTCACCCTTACTTTTAGACTACACTTGTCAGATTAAACACTAATATTTCGCCATTACTTTTAGGCTACTTTTATCACATGAAAGAGTAAGATTTCACCATTACTTTTAGGCTACCCTTGTCAGATTAAACAGTAAGATTTCGCCATTACTTTTAGACTACCCTTGTCAGATTAAACAGTAAGATTTCGACATTACTTTTAGGCTATCCTTGTAAGATTAAACAGAAATATTTCACCATTACTCTTGGGCTACTCTGTCAGATTTAACAGTACGATTTCATCATTACATTTAGAATAGATCGACCTTTCCAATTACTTAGTTTTCTGTTGTGTTTTTACGATAGTGGTATGCGAACACAGAAACTTAGATCTACAGCCCAACATACTTACCAATGGGCCACACTCGATCTTAAAATTAACCTGTGACATTCTTATATACAAGTGAATATTTGTTCGTATCGCAAAATGATTTTACAAGCGGTAATCAATACTTGCATGTAATTTTGTGTACGAAATTATAGATACAGAACTATGCTATATTACACCACACTGTACTACATTGTACCGTGACATACTATAGTTTAGTATGCTGTTTAAGTATAAGACAGCATTAAAAGTCAGTCATTTGTTCCATATATAGTGAGTATCGGATTTAAGTTCATTTACAGTTTTTAAAAACTATCCAACCTTTCAATTTATGTAATTTAAGTATAAAACTTCAAAGACCATAACATACTATTGTTCTAGATGCTTTCTCTTTCGAAGTACCCACCGCTAGTAGAGCGATAAGTCTAGGTATTTACAACGCTAAAATCAGGGGTTCGATTCACCTCGGTTGGTTCAGCAGATAGCCCGATTTGGCTTTGCTATAAGAAAACACTCTCTTTCGAAATATTTTTGCGTGGTTGTACATGATAAATGTGAAAGTTGGCAGTTGATACTTAGACAAACTACAGTAGGCAGTTATCCTTTCTAGTTGCGTGCTACTTCGACCATCTACCATCTTTTGCTTTTTTATGGTAACGTCCACCACGAGCGTGAGTAACGAATGTTACCAGAGAATAGTATCGTTATTATTTCGCGCATATAATACAGATTTTCCTTCTTCTTCACTGAGATACATCAAAGTACCACTAGAGGGCGACAGTAGAAACTTTGTTTTTGTCTGTTTTTGAATTTCCTGCAAAACTTCACGAGGACTATTCTGCGCTAGCCGTCCCTACTTTAGTAGGGTGAGACATAACAGAAGGCAACTAGTCATCAACACAAACCGCCAACTCTTGAGTTACTCTTTTATCAATTAACAGTGGGATTAGCAGGATGTTATAACGCCCGCACGGCTAAAAGGGCCTGCATGTTTGGTGTGACGGGGATTCAAACACGCGGCCCTCATATTGCGAGTCTAGCGCTCTGACCACCTGGTGTCATCGTCAGTGAATATTCTCACATTTGATCATTTGAGAAATAAATAAAAACTGATTTCACTGTGTTTTACAGTATGTCTGTTATCTCTCCTATTTTCTTCTCAGACAAAGCCAGGTAATTTAGACTTACTCTGTGAGGATCAAACCCGATTACTCATACATGTAACCAGCATACCTAAGATTGTTTGTTTGTTTTTGTCTCTGTGTCTGTGTCTCTGTTTATCTGAAATACAATTATCAGGAAGTACTTTAGTTTTGAAACTCAAAGTAAGAAATAGAGTGTTTCCGCCATCTATAGTAAGTTGATAAATATACTAAAGGGTTGCGGCCAGCCAAATCTAAATGTTAAATTAAATCTAACTAGTAAGAACAATGGCACTTTTAATGCACCTTACATCTTGGGTGACACGTGGTGTTTTAATGACTTTATTATGTGATATCGCATTTATTTAATTAACTCTCTAAGAGGGACAATTTATAGTACTGTGCAAAAAACGTTGGAGGCACGTGAGCACGTGTTTCCCTCCGGTGCCACTTCTCTTGTTTCGCCGTATTAGAAATAAGATATAATGATTTATATCATGACCTTTAAACTAATATTGAATTAACGTTTTCTCTTTAATGTAGAATTCCTATCTCAACCAGTGGCTCAGCGGTAAATCTGTAAGCTTTCAACACTACAATTCTGGTTCCGATACCGTGGTTGATACGACAAAAGAGGGATATTCTGTTTTGTAGATTTGCGCTTCACAAAAACCAGACTACGGCTGACCAATCGTTGTAACTTCACAGATAGGAAGAATTGCGTCACTTCAGTTTTTATTTAGTTTTCAACTGTTTGGTTTGTTTTTGAATTTCGCGCAAAGCTACTCGAGATCTATCTGCGCTAGCCGCCCCTAATTAAGCAGTGTAAAACAAGAGGGAAGGCAGCAAGTCATCACCACCCACCGCCAAATCTTAGGCTACGTTTTTACCAACAGGTAGTGGTATTGACCATCACATTATAACGCCTACACGGCTGAAAAGACGAGCATGTTTGGTGCGACAGGGATGCGAACCCGCGACTCTCGGAATACGAGTCGCACGCCTTAACCCACCTGGCCATGCCGGGTCCAAAAATAATGATGAAAAGTAATTCGTAATACGGTTTGGTTTGTTTTGAATTTCGCGCAAAGCTACACAAGGGCTATCTCCGCTAGCCGTCCCTAATTTAGCAGTGTAAGACTAGAGGGAAGGCAGCTAGTCATCACCTTCCACCGCCAACTCTTTTACCTAAAAATAGTGGGATTGACCGTCACATTATAACGCCCCCACGGCTGAAATGGCGAACATGTCTGGTGTAATGGGGATTCAAACCCGCAACCCTCGGATTACAAGTCGAGTGCCTTAACCACCTGGTTGTGCTTCAAGTTCAAAATGTGTTGTTATTGCACATCTAAAAGTATTGAACAACCTGTAAAGTGAAGCTTCAATTACTTTTGAAATAAATGTTATAATAAGCGTGTTCATTTGACATGCGTTTTTCTGTTTAACATTATAAATGATTTTTTTATATTTTTAGGACAAACACTTTTATTCGTGGGTCACGCTGCTACGTTAGACATATGGGAATGTTTATGAAGGAATGTTGAAAAGACGTAGACAATTTCAAGATAATTTGTTACATTGAGTTTCTGAAATAATGCAAAACTTTTGATCGATGCCACTATTAGATTACTTTCGGTTTTGAATTTCGCACAAAGCTACTCGAGAGCTGTCTGCGCTAATCATCACAATTCAGCCACGTAACATTAGAGGGAAGGCAGCTTGTCATTATCACCCACAGTCAACTCCTGGACTACTCTTTTACCAATGAATAGTGGTATTGAACGTCACATTATAACGCCCACACGGCTGAATGGGCGAGCATGTTTGATGTGACGGGGATGCGATCCCTTGACCCTCAAAGTGCGAGTCTAATGCCTCAACCACCTGGCCATACCTGGCCAATTCGTAATACAATACTAAAAAATGGACTCAATTATCCGCGGTGGACACAAAGTAAATAGCCAAGTGGGTAGCTTTGCGCTTAAAAACAGACAAAGATCTGAACATTTCTACACAATGAAATTAGCAGTGTAAGACTAGAGGGAAGACAGCTAGTCATCACAACCCACCGCCAACTTTTGGGCTACTCTTTTACCAAGGAATAGTGGGATTGACCGTAACATTATAACGCCCCCACGGCTGAAAGGGCGAGCATGTTTGGCGCGACGGGGATGCGAACCCGCGACTCTCAGATTATGAGTCCCACGTGTTAACACGCTTGGCCATGCCGGGCCCCATATATAAGAACACCACAAAGTATGTGGAAAAGAAAGCGTCTTCTGCCATGACACAAAGGTCATTTTTTCCTTTTTGTTTTTCTCTCGATGAGTGGACGTTTTTCCAACGTTTTAATAAAGAAAAATTTGAAAAGACTTGATGCTTGAGAAAAGGGAATTTTCTTCAAATCAAAAAGTTATAACCAGGAAGATGCGTTGATTAGTGAGGGAAAATAGATGTCACAAATAGTATTCTAGACTTTCAGATGTCACAAATAGTATTCTAGACTTTCAGATGTCAGAAATAGTATTCTAGATTTTCAGCTGTCACAAATAGTATTCTAGACTTTCAGCTGTCAGAAATAGAATTCTAGACTTTCAGCCGTCAGAAATAGTATTCTAGACTTTCAGCTGTCAGAAATAGTATTCTAGACTTTCAGCTGTCAGAAATAGTATTCTAGACTTTCAGCTGTCAGAAATAGTATTCTAGACTTTCAGCTATCAGAAATAGTATTCTAGACTTTCAGATGTCAGAAATAGTATTCTACACTTTCAGCTGTCAGAAATAGTATTTTAGACTTTCGGCTGTCAGAAATAGTATTCTAGACTTTCAGATGTCAGAAATAGTATTCTACACTTTCAGCTATCAGAAATAGTATTCTAGACTTTCAGCTGTCAGAAATAGTATTCTACACTTTCAGCTATCAGAAATAGTATTCTACACTTTCAGATGTCAGAAATAGTATTCTACACTTTCAGATGTCAGAAATAGTATTCTAGACTTTCAGCTGTCAGAAATAGTATTCTAGACTTTCAGCTATCAGAAATAGTATTCTAGACTTTCAGCTATCAGAAATAGTATTCTAGACTTTCAGATGTCAGAAATATTATTCTAGACTTTCAGCTGTCAGAAATAGTATTCTAGACTTTCAGATGTCAGAAATAGTATTCTACACTTTCAGCTATCAGAAATAGTATTCTAGACTTTCAGCTATCAGAAATAGTATTCTAGACTTTCAGATGTCAGAAATAGTATTCTAGACTTTCAGCTGTCAGAAATAGTATTCTAGACTTTCAGCTGTCAGAAATAGTATTCTAGACTTTCAGCTATCAGAAATAGTATTCTACACTTTCAGCTGTCAGAAATAGTATTCCAGACTTTCAGCTATCAGAAATAGTATTCTAGACTTTCAGATGTCAGAAATAGTATTCTACACTTTCAGCTATCAGAAATAGTATTCTAGACTTTCAGCTATCAGAAATAGTATTCTACATTTTCAGATGTCAGAAATAGTATTCTAGACTTTCAGCTGTCAGAAATAGTATTCTAGACTTTCAGCTGTCAGAAATAGTATTCTAGACATTCAGCTATCAGAAATAGTATTCTACACTTTCAGCTGTCAGAAATAGTATTCTAGACTTTCAGCTGTCAGAAATAGTATTCTATACTTTCAGCTGTCAGAAATAGCATTCTAGACTTTCAGATGTCAGAAATAGTATTCTATATTTTCAGCTCTCAGAAATAGCATTCTAGACTTTCAGCTGTCAGAAATAGTATTCTAGACTTTCAGCTGTCAAAAATAGTATTCTAGACTTTCAGCTGTCAAAAATAGTATTCTAGACTTTCAGCTGTCAGAAATAGTATTCTACACTTTCAGCTGTCAGAAATAGTATTCTAGACTTTCAGCTGTCAGAAATAGTATTCTACACTTTCAGCTGTCAGAAATAGTATTCTAGACTTTCAGATGTCAGAAATAGTATTCTAGATTTTCAGCTCTCAGAAATAGTATTCTAGACTTTCAGATGTCAGAAATAGTATTCTAGACTTTCAGCTGTCAGAAATAGTATTCTAGACTTTCAGATGTCAGAAATAGTATTCTAGACTTTCAGATGTCAGAAATAGTATTCTAGACTTTCAGATGTCAGAAATAGTATTCTAGATTTTCAGCTCTCAGAAATAGTATTCTAGACTTTCAGATGTCAGAAATAGTATTCTAGACTTTCAGATGTCAGAAATAGTATTCTAGACTTTCAGCTGTCAGAAATAGTATTCTAGACTTTCAGCTATCAGAAATAGTATTCTAGACTTTCAGCTATTACAAATAGTATTCTAGACTTTCAGATGTCAGAAATAGTATTCTAGACTTTCAGCTGTCAGAAATAGTATTCTAGACTTTCAGATGTCAGAAATAGTATTCTACACTTTCAGCTATCAGAAATAGTATTCTAGACTTTCAGCTGTCAGAAATAGTATTCTAGACATTCAGCTATCAGAAATAGTATTCTACACTTTCAGCTGTCAGAAATAGTATTCTAGACTTTCAGCTGTCAGAAATAGTATTCTATACTTTCAGCTGTCAGAAATAGCATTCTAGACTTTCAGATGTCAGAAATAGTATTCTATATTTTCAGCTCTCAGAAATAGCATTCTAGACTTTCAGCTGTCAGAAATAGTATTCTAGACTTTCAGCTGTCAAAAATAGTATTCTAGACTTTCAGCTGTCAAAAATAGTATTCTAGACTTTCAGCTGTCAGAAATAGTATTCTACACTTTCAGCTGTCAGAAATAGTATTCTACACTTTCAGCTGTCAGAAATAGTATTCTAGACTTTCAGATGTCAGAAATAGTATTCTAGATTTTCAGCTCTCAGAAATAGTATTCTAGACTTTCAGATGTCAGAAATAGTATTCTAGACTTTCAGCTGTCAGAAATAGTATTCTAGACTTTCAGATGTCAGAAATAGTATTCTAGACTTTCAGATGTCAGAAATAGTATTCTAGACTTTCAGATGTCAGAAATAGTATTCTAGATTTTCAGCTCTCAGAAATAGTATTCTAGACTTTCAGATGTCAGAAATAGTATTCTAGACTTTCAGATGTCAGAAATAGTATTCTAGACTTTCAGCTGTCAGAAATAGTATTCTAGACTTTCAGCTATCAGAAATAGTATTCTAGACTTTCAGCTATTAGAAATAGTATTCTAGACTTTCAGATGTCAGAAATAGTATTCTAGACTTTCAGCTGTCAGAAATAGTATTCTAGACTTTCAGATGTCAGAAATAGTATTCTACACTTTCAGCTATCAGAAATAGTATTCTAGACTTTCAGATGTCAGAAATAGTATTCTAGACTTTCAGCTGTCAGAAATAGTATTCTATACTTTCAGATGTCAGAAATAGTATTCTAGACTTTCAGCTGTCAGAAATAGTATTCTAGACTTTCAGATGTCAGAAATAGTATTCTACACTTTCAGATGTCAGAAATAGTATTCTAGACTTTCAGCTATCAGAAATAGTATTCTAGACTTTCAGCTATCAGAAATAGTATTCTAGACTTTCAGATGTCAGAAATAGTATTCTAGACTTTCAGCTGTGAGAAATAGTATTCTAGACTTTCAGATGTCAGAAATAGTATTCTACACTTTCAGCTATCAGAAATAATATTCTACACTTTCAGCTGTCAGAAATAGTATTCTAGACTTTCAGCTGTCAGAAATAGCATTCTAGACTTTCAGATGTCAGAAATAGTATTCTAGATTTTCAGCTCTCAGAAATAGCATTCTAGACTTTCAGCTGTCAGAAATAGTATTCTAGACTTTCAGATGTCAGAAATAGTATTCTAGATTTTCAGCTCTCAGAAATAGTATTCTAGACTTTCAGCTGTCAGAAATAGTATTCTAGACTTTCAGCTATCAGAAATAGTATTCTAGACTTTCAGATGTCAGAAATAGTATCCTAGACTTTCAGATGTCAGAAATAGTATTCTAGACTTTCAGATGTCAGAAATAGTATTCTAGATTTTCAGCTCTCAGAAATAGTATTCTAGACTTTCAGATGTCAGAAATAGTATTCTAGACTTTCAGATGTCAGAAATAGTATTCTAGATTTTCAGCTGTCAGAAATAGTATTCTAGACTTTCAGCTCTCAGAAATAGAATTCTAGACTTTCAGCTGTCAGAAATAGCATTCTAGACTTTCAGCTGTCAGAAATAGAATTCTAGACTTTCAGCTGTCAGAAATAGCATTCTAGACTTTCAGCTGTCAGAAATAGTATTCTACACTTTCAGCTGTCAGAAATAGTATCCTAGACTTTCAGCTGTCATAAATAGCATTCTAGACTATCAGCTGTCAGAAATAGCATTCTAGACTTTCAGCTGTCAGAAATAGTATTCTACACTTTCAGCTGTCAGAAATAGTATTCTAGACTTTCAGCTGTCAGAAATAGTATTATACACTTTCAGCTGTCAGAAATAGCATTCTAGACTTTCAGCTGTCAGAAACAGTATTCTAGACTTTCCCTGGACGTTGAACTTTTATTGATATTGCAAAGATCTATGCTTCCTTTGAAATCTGCAAATAGAGTTATCTTCCTGAAGATCAAACGTGGTTTACAGATGAGACGATGTGTTGTCTGAGAGAGAGAAAAGCGATTTCTCTGAGATATTCTTGTGACGATGTGTTATCTGAGACTAAGAGAAGTGGTTTTTCCGAGATATTACTGTGATGATGTGTTGTCTGAGACTGAGAGAAGCGGTTTCTCTAAGATATTGTTGTGACGATGTGTTGTCTGAGACTAAGAGAAGTGGTTTTTCCGAGATATTGCTGTGACGATGTGTTGTCTGAGACTGAGAGAAGCGGTTTCTCTAAGATATGTTGTGACGATGTGTTGTCTGAGACTGAGAGAAGCGGTTTCTCTAAGATATGTTGTGACGATGTGTTGTCTGAGACTGAGAGAAGCGGTTTCTCTAAGATATGTTGTGACGATGTGTTGTCTGAGACTGAGAGAAGCGGTTTCTCTAAGATATGTTGTGACGATGTGTTGTCTGAGACTGAGAGAAGCGGTTTCTCTAAGATATTGTTGTGACGATGTGTTTTCTGAGACTAAGAGAAGTGGTTTTTCCGAGATATTGCTGTGACGATGTGTTGTCTGAGACTGAGAGAAGTGGTTTCTCTAAGATATTGCTGTGACGATGTGTTATCTGAGACTAAGAAAAGTGGTTTTTCCGAGATATTGCTGTGACGATGTGTTGTCTGAGACTGAGAGAAGCGGTTTCTCTAAGATATTCTTGTGACGATGTGTTATCTGAGACTAAGAGAAGTGGTTTTTCCGAGATATTACTGTGATGATGTGTTGTCTGAGACTGAGAGAAGCGGTTTCTCTAAGATATGATGTGACGATGTGTTGTCTGAGGCTGAGAGAAGCGGTTTCTCTAAGATATGTTGTGACGATGTGTTGTCTGAGACTGAGAGAAGCGGTTTCTCTAAGATATGTTGTCTGAGACTGAGAGAAGTGATTTCTCTAAGATATTGCTGTGACGATGTGTTATCTGAGACTGAGAGCAGTGGTTTTTCCGAGATATTGCTGTGACGATGTGTTGTCTGAGACTGAGAGAAGCGGTTTCTCTAAGATATTGCTGTGACGATGTGTTGTCTGAGACTAAGAGAAGTGTTTTTTCCGAGATATTGCTGTGACGATGTGTTGTCTGAGACTGAGAGAAGCGGTTTCTCTAAGATATGTTGTGACGATGTGTTGTCTGAGACTGAGAGAAGCGGTTTCTCTAAGATATGTTGTGACGATGTGTTGTCTGAGACTGAGAGAAGCGGTTTCTCTAAGATATTGTTGTGACGATGTGTTGTCTGAGACTAAGAGAAGTGGTTTTTCCGAGATATTGCTGTGACGATGTGTTGTCTGAGACTGAGAGAAGCGGTTTCTCTAAGATATTGCTGTGACGATGTGTTGTCTGAGACTGAGAGAAGCGGTTTCTCTAAGATATTCTTGTGACGATGTGTTGTCTGAGACTGAGAGAAGCGGTTACTCTAAAATATGTTGTCTGAGACTGAGAGAAGTGGTTTCTCTAAGATATTGCTGTGACGATGTGTTGTCTGAGACTGAGAGAAGCGGTTACTCTAAAATATGTTGTCTGAGACTGAGAGAAGTGGTTTCTCTAAGATATTGCTGTGACGATGTGTTATCTGAGACTAAGAGAAGTGGTTTTTCCGAGATATTGCTGTGACGATGTGTTGTCTGAGACTGAGAGAAGCGGTTTCTCTAAGATATTGCTGTGACGATGTGTTGTCTGAGACTGAGAGAAGCGGTTTTTCTAAGATATTCTTGTGACGATGTGTTGTCTGAGACTGAGAGAAGCGGTTACTCTAAAATATGTTGTCTGAGACTGAGAGAAGTGGTTTCTCTAAGATATTGCTGTGACGATGTGTTATCTGAGACTAAGAAAAGTGGTTTTTCCGAGATATTGCTGTGACGATGTGTTGTCTGAGACTGAGAGAAGCGGTTTCTCTAAGATATTGCTGTGACGATGTGTTGTCTGAGACTGAGAGAAGCGGTTTCTCTAAGATATTCTTGTGACGATGTGTTATCTGAGACCAAGAGAAGTGGTTTTTCCGAGATATTACTGTGATGATGTGTTGTCTGAGACTGGGAGAAGCGGTTTCTCTAAGATATGTTGTGACGATGTGTTGTCTGAGGCTGAGAGAAGCGGTTTCTCTAAGATATGTTGTGACGATGTGTTGTCTGAGACTGAGAGAAGCGGTTTCTCTAAGATATGTTGTCTTAGACTGAGAGAAGTGGTTTCTCTAAGATATTGCTGTGACGATGTGTTTTCTGAGACTGAGAGAAGCGGTTTCTCTAAGATATTGTTGTGACGATGTGTTGTCTGAGACTAAGAAAAGGGGTTTTTCCGAGATATTGCTGTGACGATGTGTTGTCTGAGACTGAGAGAAGCGGTTTCTCTAAGATATGTTGTGACGATGTATTGTCTGAGACTAAGAGAAGTGGTTTTTCCGAGATATTGCTGTGTCGATGTGTTGTCTGAGACTGAGAGAAGCGGTTTCTCTAAGATATTCTTGTGACGATGTGTTGTCTGAGACTGAGAGAAGCGGTTTCTCTAAGATATTCTTGTGACGATGTGTTGTCTGAGACTGAGAGAAGCGGTTTCTCTGAGATTTTGTTGTGACGACGTGTTGTCTGAGACTGAGAGAAGTGGTTTCTTTAAGATATTGCTGTAACGATGTGTTGTCTGAGACTGAGTAGAGTAGTCTCTTTAGAATTCTTTGGAATTATCAGACCAGAGTAGCTCAGGCACTGGGGTCTTGGTCACCATAGACGAGTCAAGATTAACCACAAATGATTATCGACAACCCTTGCCTGAACAAGTCGCTTCACTAGCACATGAAACAGTGAATATTGACTGGTGAAGTTTGTAATTTCTGAGGGAGTCAAGAGCCTCTCCAGAATATGAGGACACAAAGAGATCTGAGATCATGCAGATTCCATAGAAAAAACCCTATAACAGTTCATTTTTCTGTTGCTCAAAACAAGGGGCCTAAATCTTTTTATAGTGTATGAACCCCTAAGCATATACCTATTAAACAGTGTACTTGACATTTCGGATGTCTCCGACTATTGTTGGCTGGGAATCCATGATAGAAACGTTTATGCTACAGTCATAGGTCCTTGTGAGTAGGGCTAAACAGATCCCAACCTGGCATTTAAGAGTATGAAGTAAATAGGACCCTATCAATTTTTTGAAAGACGGAAATATCCCTTGTGCTTAAGAGCATTGGCAAATAAAGGAATATGGATCAACATGGTGTCTCAGGGCCATTAAAAATAAGACCAACTGTTAGTCATACTTTTGCCCAGATAAGCAAAGGATGGTATTTTATAACAGGTGAGGATTTCTAAACACAATGGTCGGGGCAAAATCCATTCATGTGCCCCACGCAACATAGGCAAGAAGTGTTTAAATCTCGAAAAGTGACACAAATTATGTCACAAAAGTTGCTTTCTCAACATATCTATTCAACCATCACGTTTATCTCCAGCAGATGGAAAATGAAGTGACGATTCTTGCTCTTTTATATACAGACATATCAGTGAAGTTGCTAGGAATCTGCATACACCTCTGCAGTTGGACTTGAAAATCATCATTACAAACACTAGATGGATTACAGAACTCATGCAGAGAGGAGAAGTGTGCTCTGAACATGAAAGCAATAGGACGAGCTTTTATGCAATGGAAAGTACAGTGTAGGATTATTGTCAAAAAGCATACTCACGATGGATGTGGTGATATGAGGCTCGGTAATAGTTTTAATATAACACACACATATATGTGTGTAGTGTGAACAAACGTTTTCCGTTACAATAACCTTCCCTTTTTACTGGAATATTAACACATTTTTATATACAAGACTGTTTACTGTGAGATTTATATTTAGTTCATTCAGTGATTTGATAGATAGTGACTGTTTGGTTTTTATAACAAAATTGTTATTTAAAGATTTATTGTTTTACAGGTGATAGTTATAAGTAGTTTTGTTCGATTGTACAAGCAATATCTTTACTCAAATCTTCAGTATTTTTCTCATCACCTAAAATAAGTATTGTTCCGTTATCAAGTCGAACGGGTTATAAAAACGTTCGAGGCGTTAGTGAAAAATTTATATATATTTATATAAAAGTGCCTAGCGAGCGCAAGTTAAGTAAAGACAACTCATGTCAATTAGAAGATAATTAGACTGAACTAGACTAGTGATTTGTAGCTTAGCCCTGACGGGAGATTTTTAAAAAGCTAAGTCGGGTCGCACGTGAAGAATATAAACTTTTGTTCATTGTGCAGTTTGCATATTGTAATTGCACAACCGTTAGTATCTCCAAAAATCCACACATACAGTTTTCCCTGTATATTTACTCATTTCTATAATGAGCTGTAGTTAAATCAGCGACGTAGGGTAAAATGAAGAGCTGATAGCTCTGAAATGAAATACATAAAACCTTGTTGGATAACCCTGTAAAAGACTATGGCGTGCGCACTATGACCCTTATCTATGCACATGAGGTTGAAATACATTTTTATGGCTTCAGACATGAGATACCAACAAAACTTGACACTTGCCAACCACAATATATATCTGAATGGTCTCAATTTCGCGCAAAGCTACACGTGGGCTATCTGTGCTAGCCGTCCCTAGTTTAGCAGTGCAACACTAGAGAAAAGGTAGCTAGTCATCACCATCCAACGCCAACTTTTGGGCTACTGTTTTACCAACGAATAGTGGGATTGACAAGTCACATTATAACGTCCCCACGGCTGAAAGGACGAGAATGTTTGGTGTTACGAGAATTCGAACCCGCGATTCTCGGATTACGAGTCGAGTGCTTTAACCACCTGGCCTACCCTGGGTTAACGAAATTCCTTTTTTGTTGCTTCTGAAGCAATATTGTGTATTTCGTTCATTGCATGTATCCTCAATCTTGCGTTTTTCTGTGAAATAAAAAATATCCCATACTTCTCTGTTAATAATCTTGCGTTTTCCTATGAAATAAAAAATATCCGATATTTCTCTGTTAATATTGCGTTGAAAATTTACTTTTTCTCCATGTTTCAAAAAAAGATTCATGCTTTCCCAAAGTTAGGCAAATAATTGTTTTTCCTTATATATCAACAGAAGGATGCTCTTGATCAATGCTGTGCAAAATAAATATACTTTTTTGTTTCTGAAGAGATATTATGTATTACGTTAATCATTTGTGCCAGCAGCTTTGCGGTTTCCTAAAAAATAGCCCCCCAGTGGCTCAACGGTATGTCTGTGGACTTACAACGCTAATAACCAGGTTTCGATACCTGTGGTGAGCAGAGGACAGATAGCCCACTGTGTAGCTTTGTGCTTAATTCAAAACAACAAACAACAAGAGCCTAAAAAATAAAGACTGTCTCACTAATATTGAGTTTAAAAGCTACTTTCTTCAACGTTTCAAACAATTAATATTTTCACAAAAACTTCCAAGTCTTTAATTTTTTCTCAAGTTTTGGCAAACATTGCACTTTTCCACATTTCAACACAAACACTCTCTTCATCTACTCTTTCATAAATATCCTTATAACAAAATTTTCACTATTTATGCCATAAACTATTATCAAAATCTAGGTTAACTTCGATTTTACTTTATTTTTTAAGATGTGATATCGCTCTTTCAGCCGTAAGGACGTTATAATGTTACGGTCAATCCCACTATTCATTGGCAAAGAGTAGCCTAATAGTTGGCGGTGGGTGGTGATGACTAGCTGCCTTCCCTCTAGTCTTATATTGCTAAATTAGGGATGGCTAGCGCAGATAGCCCTCGTGTAGCTTTGTGCAAAATTTCAAAAAGCACTGTAAGACTAAAGGGAAGGTAGCTACTCATCACCACCCACCGCCAACTCTTGGGATACTCTTTACCAACGAAACACTTTGTTCGATTGACTGTGACATTATAATGCCTCGTGGCTGAAAGATTGAGCCTGTTTGGAACGACAGTAATGCGAACCTGCAATCCTCATATTACGAGTGGAACGCCTTAACCACCTGGCCATGCCGGGCCCCTAGTGTGTGTGAGTATAATTTTGTAATCTTAGCAGTAAATCCGTTTTGTTGGAATTGTTACGCCTTTATTTGACCTTTGTTTATTTCCATTCTACCACATATTTTTGAATGGTTTTGTTCATTTTCTGTAAATTATGATTTGTTTGTATTTGTTCATGTATTCTCATTCATTCACATTTAAACAATTGTTGCAGTTCATGTAGTTACACGTTTATTGTCTTTATATAATTTACAACTTTCCTCTTCCATTAGTAATTTAAAATACAGGTTTAGTAAGATGAATTAGGGTAATTTGTTTTTATAAATATCCCCACAATTATTCTATATTTTAACTTTGACACCCTTGTTGACCCCATATCCCAAGGCTTGAAACACCTACTAACCCTATTTCTTAAATAAAGGTTACATGCTACAGCTTTTTTATTAAGTCTTAAACTCGCATGTTCGTATTTCTACACCTACTGAGCCATTAAGTATTCAAACAGGTAATGTAGAAACCTGTAGAAATAGACTCGGTACGTGATTTTAATTGTATGTAGACACTGGATGAAGTTCGTAACCCAATAGATTGTGTGATATAACACTACGCCTTCGGTTCAATTATGACAGTGCGGCATCCACGCAGTTTCATTGCTTGGTTTGTTTGTTTGTTTTAATTTTGCACAAAGCTACTCGAGGGCTATCTGCGCTAGTCGTCCCTAATTTAGCAGTGTAAGACTAGAGGGAAGGCAGCTAGTCATCACCACCCACCGCCAACTATTGGGCTACTCTTTTACCAACGAGTAGTGGGATTGACCGTCACATTATAACGTCCCCAAGGCTGAAAGGGCAAGCATGTTTGGTCGACGGTGATTCAAACCCGCGACCCTCAGATTACGAGTTGAACGTCTTAATCCACCTGGCCGTGTCGGGCCTACGCAGTTCAAAGTCATTATTTTCTTTCTGTCTTTGTTCTGGGCAAGTAAGATAAGATGCTAATCTCTATAAACAGATATTCAACAAAAAATGACATGAAAGGTGTAAATGCATGAAGAAGTAATGTTAAAATAGTGAAGTTAAATAAAACACAACTGGATCAAAATTAACACGTCAAGCCTAAGTCAGTCATTTTAAAATTACATATTTACATAATCATGTACCTTTCCTGATTTACAGATATATGTAACTGTTTACAGATATACGTAACTGTTTACAGGTATATCTAACTTGTCTTTCTTTTGTAGATATTATATCTCCTTATGTCAGTTCTCTTGTTATAATTAGGTTTCTTTCAAATATATTTTGGTCAACGAGCAGCATGTTTTGTTTGAATCAGTTTTTCTTAGCGGATTGGGGCCCGGCATGGCCAAGCGCGTTAAGGTGTGCGACTCGTAATCTGAGGGTCGCGGGTTCGCATCCGCGTCGCGCCAAACATGCTTGCCCTCTCATTTATATGCTGCCCTCTCAGTCGTGGGGCGTTATAATGTGACGACCAATCCCACTATTCGTTGGCAAAAGAGTAGCCCAAGAGTTGGCGGTGGGTGGTGATGACTAGCTGCCTTCCCTCTACTCTTACACTGCTAAATTAGGGACGGCTAGCACAGATAGCCCTCGAGTAGCTTTGTGCGAAATTCCAAACTTTGCGGATTGGTTGAGTAGTTTGAATTTTGCGCAAGGCTACACGAGAGCTGCACGTGCTTTCTTCAACAGAACGCGAGATTTCTATTTTTTATATTTAAATAAAGATTTGATAAACAAATAAAGATTAATTTTATTAGTTGATTACATGATATGGCCTTAACTGACTATAAACTTATGAGATTAGCAAGTGCTGACCTCTCAGTATGGATTAAAGGGTGAAAAAATCATAGGTCACAGTTCTTTAAAGGACAGTTACTTTTTAATCTCAGTATATTTATGTAATCAAAAAGTGGCATTGCAGTTTAACAGTATGCTTTGGGATTTATAACTATAATATCTATGGTATAATTCTCCTCCTAGACCAGCACGATACCCAATTATATCGCTTTTCTCTTAAAAACGTAAACATAAGCAGATTCGCCGATAGGTGCTTAAACACTCGGACCTTGGGACCATAAAGATGGGTTTTTTTAGGTGTTTCAGTACGATATCGGTCGGTCATGGTTTTCTACTCTGATTTTTTTAGAGACACCAATTGAAAATTCGAGACACCATCAATTAGAATCACGCCACACCCCTCTACAAAAAAGTAGGTCAAAGATTAGTCTCTGGGCTCATAACACTAAAATCCTATACCCGCTCGTGAACAGAATGCAAGTGGACAGCTGTGCAACTTTATGATGAAATCAACATGATACATTAAAAGTGTCATTATATAGATGGCGCTGGTATCTTTTCAACATTATTATAATTCATTTTAAATATTTTATGAGGTGTTGAAGTGTTACACGTTTTAGAAATCATCCTTTCTAACATCATTACTTGGTCTTACAGTTTGTAGGTTCTGTTCTTGTTTTTGTTTGTTGTTGTTT
The DNA here is from genome assembly GCF_004210375.1 of Tachypleus tridentatus. Classification (NCBI taxonomy): domain Eukaryota; kingdom Metazoa; phylum Arthropoda; class Merostomata; order Xiphosura; family Limulidae; genus Tachypleus; species Tachypleus tridentatus. The sequence continues at coordinate 61,588,008 of NC_134836.1, read as the reverse complement.
CTAATTCATTCAATTTAATTATAAAACATCCAAAGACAACACTCCTAAGAATCAGTCGAGGTATATGACGTCATAATAAAGAGTTAAAGTAAAGGAAAAATTCTGTCCTTGACGTTACCAAGGTCACAGATGCCGAATCACAACAGTTTTCCTTTACAGCGGTATGTTTCTGAGGCGTCGTTGCATTGCAACATACTCAATTCCAGAGAAAGTCAGACTCGAGAATCGTAATGAAAAACAACAAAGAACCTGAAATATCCTATTCTTACTCCTTAAAAAGCTGCACAGGAGAAACATTATTTTGCAAGTACTGGCCAACACTTGAGCCACCCAAGTAAGTATACATTCTCCAAACTGGCCAACACTTGAGCCACCCAAGTAAGTATACATTCTCCAAACTTTCTTTAACTATTATATATAATTTACTATAAGCACAAATAATTTTAGACTATTGAGCATTGGAGCTGTTTAAAGTGCTAAGTAGTGCCACTATTCAAAAATAGAGGATTGACACTTTATCTTAACTGGAAGCACTTGCACAATGTATGAGAGAATTCCCGGGCTCAAATCTTCTTTGCAAGACACTGAAAATGGGATTATCTTACGAATAATTCTTAAAACTAGCTGTTGAATTACACTATGTAACAAAATATTTGCCCTACAGTGACGCAGTGGTATGTCTGCGGACTTGCACACTAAAAACCGGGTTTCAATACTCATGGTGGGCAGAGCACAGATAGCCCATTCTGTAGCTTTGTGATTAATTCTAAATAAATAAACTAAACAACATTTTTACTTTTTCTTGTTCCTGGACAGAAAGTGTTATTTCCCAGTTGCTTGTGCCTAAAGTAAATGGAAAAGACCTATTTTTCTCTTCAAACTTTGCTTTTGTGACCTGGGAGCATGTAACGAAAACATGATGGGAGACTATATTTGGGGGCTGATACGTGAAAGTGATTTACATTACAGTCGCAAATCTCGAAAAACTGCTCACTTTTAAACATTTTTGTATAACTTTACTATAAATACATGTAAATATTGATTCATATGTTGTTTTATTCAAACCTTATGTAAATGAAAATGTGCAAATTTGCCTGTTTTTACATATAAAATAGGTTAATTTCTAAATTTCATTATTTCTGTACTTTTACAATATAAACAACTAAGAAATAACACATACTATCCAGGAACGCAATTTGTGTTACATAGTGTTATTTGTTGACGTAACATCATTAATCTTGTATGTTTTCAAAATATTCGCACAGAGAACCTGGAGAAGATTTAAGTGTTTTAATGTAATATCATACACGTGCTAACATTAATTTCATGTAATACACATTCGCGAATACAAGAAAACAATGAAAAACTTATACAATTAAATGTACTACGTATTTTGGGGAATTTTTATATTCTGTTAAACCATATGAGTTTCTTCTACTTAAGGTGTTAAAATGGTACTTTAAACAACATTTGTTTTGTGTGTACAGGATTTTTAAGTCAAAAGTACTGACTTTGAACAAACCTTTCACAGTCAAATAAGATACAAAATACTCAATCTTATATTTAAAAATTCCTAACTGATCATAACATATTTTATGATAAAAACAATGAATCTATCTTCAGTATATAAGTCAAAGAATGGATGTTGTTGAAAGACAATATTTCTTACATTTGTCATCAAAATTTAAATATTAAATGTCTGTGTTGGGTTTTTATGTGTGTTTTTCCTTTTCCCTCCTGTAGCACAGCGGAATGTCTGCGGACTCACACCGCTAGAAACAGGGTTTCGATACCCGTAGTGGGCAAAGCACAGATAACTCATTGTGTAGCCATGTGCGTAATTCAAAAACAAAACTTTTTTACAGTACCAGTTTAAACTTGCTACACACTAAAATATTTTGTTCATCAGACCGCTCTAATTTGAGGGTTATTTTCACCACTTGTATACAATACGTATTTTCATAGCTTCTGAAACAGACACTTCTTATACAAAGTTATATCTCTAATTTGAGAGTTATCTTCACCACTTGTATACAATACGTATTTTCATAGCTTCTGAAACAGACACTTCTTATACAAAGTTATATCTCTAATTTGAGGGTTATTTTTACCACTTGTATACAATACGTATTTTCATAGCTTCTGAAACAGACACTTCTTATACAAAGTTATATCTCTAATTTGAGGGTTATCTTCACCACTTGTATACAATACGTATTTTCATAGCTTCTGAAACAGACACTTCTTATACAAAGTTATATCTCTAATTTGAGGGTTATCTTCACCACTTGTATACAATACGTATTTTCATAGCTTCTGAAACAGACACTTCTTATACAAAGTTATATCTCTAATTTGAGGGTTATTTTCACCACTTGTATACAATACGTATTTTCATAGCTTCTGAAACAGACACTTCTTATACAAAGTTATATCTCTAATTTGAGGGTTATTTTTACCACTTGTATACAATACGTATTTTCATAGCTTCTGAAACAGACACTTCTTATACAAAGTTATATCTCTAATTTGAGGGTTATCTTCACCACTTGTATACAATACGTATTTTCATAGCTTCTGAAACAGACACTTCTTATACAAAGTTATATCTCTAATTTGAGGGTTATTTTCACCACTTGTATTCAATACGTATTCTCATAGCTTCTGAAACAGACACTTCTTATACAAAGTCATATCTACTCACTTCTTGCCAAAGGGCGATGAAAGCTTACTTCTCCTTTCCTCTATTAAAACAACATTACAAAAACGTAAGGCTTAATTTTCTATATACCAGTATTTTGTCTGACAGCAGGACTGTACTCCACATTTCTTGTTCCCGAATTCCCTCCAAACAAATATAAATATTATATTTCTAGAGTAGAAACATAAAGTATAAAAATAATATTTATAAAAATAAATTGGGAAGAAATACCAGAAGCATGGTAGAAATAGCATAAATAAACAAGCAGCTTAGTGGTGGGTAATGTAAAACGGGTTATGGTAATTTTATTGAATATTATATATATATGTATATATATATATATAGAGAGAGAATATTAATAGTAAGAGTTAAGTAAAATCTCTGACTAATGTTAGTTTGTTATAAACAAAACGCTGAACAAACTGAAAGGATCCCCATGGTACAGGCAAAAATGTGGGAAATAAAATGTACCCCAGGTTTTGGAGGCGACAGTCAAAGCTGTATCCACATTGCGGTGGGGATACACCGTCTATCAGTCTTAACCTCCGTTTGCTAGTCTCACATAAAATAAAGGAATAACAATAGAAATTAAAATAATAGAATATAAATTAGAAGTAGCACCTTATTTTAATTGTTTATGTTTTTTTCATTTAATGGTTTTCTTCTTCTTTACTATGGAGAGCAGTCACCTTCACACAACTATCTGCAGGCAGTGAATGGTGATGTGGGACGTTGTGGGCTTGAGCACCCACATCTCGCTCTACTAATTTCTATTTTATTATTCTAATGTATATTGCTATTCCTCTATTTTATTTCTTTATGTGAAACTAAAATGGAACAGAAGACTGATAGACAGTGTGTCCCCATCACAATATGGGTCCTACTTCCTCAGTTACCTCCAAAACCTACGGTACATTATATATCTCACATTATATCCTGTACCTTGGGTTCCTTTCAATTGGTGTAGCGTTTTTTTTTTTTTTTTTTTTTTATATAACAAACTGTATATGTACACTACATGGTCAAAAGTATGTTGAAACCCCTTCTAATTAGTGAGTTCGGGTATTTCAGCCACACACACAGGTGCATAAAATCAAGCTTACAGCCATGCAATCTCTATAGACAAACATTGACAGTAGAATTGGTTGTACTGAAGAGCTCAATGACTTTCAACATGTCACTATTATAGGATGTCACCTTTTCAACAAGTCAGTTCGTCAAATTTCTGTCCTGTTAGAGCTTCCCTGGTCAACTGTAAGTGCTGTTATTGTGAAGTGGAAACGTCTACGAGCAACAACAGTTCAGTCACGAAACGGTAGGCTACATAAGCTCACAGAACGAAGCGTGTAGCGCGTAAAAATCGTCTGCCCACAGTTCCAACACTCACTATCGAGTTCCAAACTGCTTCTGTAAGCAACGTGAGCACGAGAACTGTTTGTCAGGAGCTTCATGAAATAGATTTCCATGGTCGAGCAGCTGCATACAAGCCTAAGATCACCATGTGCTGTGCTAAGCGGTGTAAAGCATACCACCATTGGACTCTGTAGCAGTGGAAACGCATTCTCTGGAGTGAAGAATCATGTCTGAGGGGCGAACCTGGGTTTGGCAGATGAAGGAGGAATAATGGTGTGGAGCTGTTTGTCATGGTTTGGACCAGACTCTTTAGTTCCAGTGAAGGGAAATTTTAATGCTACAGCATACAATGACATTCTAGAGAATTGTGTGCTTCCAACTTTGTGGCAACAATTTGTAAAAGGTCCTTTTTTGTTTCAGCATTATAATGCCTCCTGCATAAAGCGGAGTCCATAAAGACATGGTTTGCCGAGTTTCGTGTAGAAGAACTTGACTGGCCTACACTGAGCCCTGACCTCAACCCCATCGAACATCTTTGGGATGAACTGGAACGCCGACTGTGAGCCAGGCCTTCTCTCCCGACATCAGTGCCCAACCTCACTAATGCTCTTGTGGCTGAATGAGAACGAATCCCCGCAGCGATGTTTCAAAATATAGTGAAAAGCCTTCCCAGAAGAGAGAAGGTTGTTATAGTAGTTAAGAAGAATCAAACTCCATATTAATTACCATGGTTTTAGAATGAGATATTTAAGAATCACATATGGGTGTGATGATCGGGTGTCCACATACTTTTGGCCATGTAGTGTATATATATATATATATATATAATAAATATTATAGAATATTCACATATGATTATTTTCATCCCACACACGTACGCAAGGGGGGGGGTTGCAGAATCCTCTATTTTTAATATGTAAGAAATTATGCTTCTCAAAACTCGTGGTTATGTCTCGTGTGGCCAAACCAACCTGCAGGGCACAGTATGTGTTTGTTAATAGTAGTAATAAAACTTTGTAGAATGGACGGCATCTGCCTGTTGTGAAAACACAAATGTAGAAGACGACGTTTCGGAAGACGAAAGACTTTCGAAACGTCGTCCTCTACACATGTATCTCCACAACAAACAGTTGCCGTCCATTCTACAGTTTCATCATGAATACTCTGCCTAAACAATCTACCAAAGCAGTGGTAATTTGGCGATATTCCACTTTCTTTAGGTCGAAGGTTACTATTCCAAAATACAGCATATTTTCAATGGATATGCTCTGCTGGATCCGTATTTCTTACATCAAATACAGAATTACACGAAACATAAAATTTCCAATTCTGATTAAAGTTTTTCTGTTTCTCTTATTTGCATCATACGGAAACTTTATATGACAGAAAAATATATTTAACCTTCATGAATTTTTTCTTCATATTTAGTACACTGATAGATCTGTACAAGATACAATAAAATAAAAGTCATATGTGCAAAGTTATTCAACAAAAAACACTTAAATTTGAGAAAAAATCACGTAAACTGTGGTTCAAAACCTTTACCATAAATAGGAGTAAAAATGGAGAGTTTTTAGTTGTCTTTTGTTGTTGTTTTGTTATTTGGAGTAAAGACGACTGATTTAGAGCAACAAAACTATAGGGTGAAAGAACGTGCAGATACATAAATATTAGTTAGGTCAAACAAACTAGGTTATCTGTTTCTTGCTAAAGGTTTCAAAAGAATCATACTGGTGGACGGTTATTATTCATTACCAGCTTTTAAACTACTAAATATTGTGATATTTTCCCAATTAAAGAGCATTTAGCGTCATGTGATATTAGTTTAAGCAATTAGCGTAAATAACAATGCTCGATACAACTTTACCAAGTGCATGCCGGTGATGACAATAAATTGTTTTAGATTCCATGGCGTTACTATGATGAAAATTATAAAACTGTTTTAGAGAGGAAACACTGCCACCATGTATTATGAAAGAATCTGGGTGGTTCTGTAAAGTATCGATCTGTTTCAAATAATCCTAAAGCCAATGTTGGTTACTATCAAGTGTCACTTTCGTACTTGCTGTGGCTTGTTGGTATGTATTGACAAAAAATCATAATATCTAATAAAAAACACCTTAGATTTGAAAAAAAGTGTAGACAAAAAAATAGAAAGGTGTGAGTGTGCAACTTAAAGGAACCAACTCAAAACTGGTGAGCAAACTGGTAGCTACACTTAGAGTCCACATTATTTTCATGATGCATTAGCATGTTTTGGCATGAAATATAATCGCATGCAATAGCATCTGTTGATAATTTGTAACTGGAAGTTCGTAGCCGTGTTGCTACTGTCTAGTTTTATAGGCTGGATGTTTTTACAGTAGGCATCTGTGACTTGTTGGCGATAAATTTCAACAATAAATAAATAGCAACACAGTTCACTTGTTTTAAAACAATACAGTAAAGCAAATCAAAGGTATATACAAATGTCTGTTACATTGTTGGATATCATAGTTGTATAGAGAGCTTTAAATAATTGTCTTTTTTATTAAAATCAGCACAGGCTGAATAATTAGCTGAGGTTTGCACAAGCCAAAGAAATACCGATTGCTCTAGCTTAAATAAATAGTCATTATAACACTGCTATCAATATTTAAACTGTTATTTATAGAAAAGCATCCCAGAATAATGGAACGTGTTAACATATTATCTCAGTAGTGCATACATGTAGGTATATGATAGCCAATGATTGAAAAAGTTACTGTCCTATAATTGTACAGAACTATTTAAAACAGTAATATTATTTAAACATTACTGACTACTCTGCATGTAAGTAGTACAGTACTTTACTATAATAAAACATATATATTTAGGATAATTTAAATCTAGCTCATCATACGTGATACAACAACCCAGTATGACCAGTTCCAGCCAATATTTTTATGACACAAGTTGAAACACAAGCAATTAGCACACTGTTACATCCACCACTATACTGGTACAGATATGTAGACGACACTATTGCGGGATTCACATCTAAAGAACAAACACTTAATTTTTTCAATCACATTAACTCTACACATCTCAACATTAATTTCACATGTGAACAGGAAGAAAACAATCAAGTATTAATAAACATAATCAAACATCTAAGCACGCCCTTTACAATCCTACAGTCAATTACACAACCGCCTTCAAACATGTGGTCAGCTATCGGCCAGTTATCTCTTTCTTTGTGAACCTGACGATGCCCGAAGAAGGTCGAAACGTTGTTCGCTCCTCTACACAGTGCTTTCTCTATCCATACCAGCCGTTTTTACATATATATTTTTCTCTACAAGTGAGTTTTCTCGTCGTCACGGAGAAGGATGATTTCTTGACCTTTCATTATATAGTTGTGGATTTCATGTCAACACCTACACAATGGTTTAAGCTGTATTTCATGCAAAATTACCTCGAGATTTAATTAAATACCACTTGTTGTTTTTTACAAATTTTCTGGGGTGAATGTACCAAAACCCCTGTAGCATTAGCATCCTTTATTCTGTGCACATTAAGAGCTGATTTATGATTTAGTACGGACCTGTATCCCTTCATCGGATAATTATCATTATTTGATATTATTATGTTACCATAGAAGTTGTTAAAATATGTCTGTAGCTAATTATCTACTTGTCTTAGAACTTCTGAAATATCGTTATGTTTTTTGTTTGCTTGTTTTTGTAGAAGAAAATCAGATTTGGATTATTTGCTATGTCCATCGAGGGGAATCGAACTCCAGATTTACCGCCGTCCCTTCATTTTTATAGTAAAGAAGTTTATATATTTCTGGATAGTTAACAGTTTTATAAAATATCCAACCTTTAATAACAACGTTTTAATATCAAAGACTTTTAAATTAATATACAAACATGTTATATTTTATTATTTAGAGCTTTGGTGTTCATTGCTCATGGATTCGCAGAACATTGCATGCGATATGACGACATGGCTAAAGCTCTAGCGATCCATGGAGTTTTACCGTTCGCCCATGATTTCGGTAAGAGCACTCTGTTGTCGTTTGTTTACCTTTTTTGGAATATACCCTATTCTAGGATAATATTGTACGAACACAATGTCGGATATTCTACTTATGAGACATGGAAGGCACACATTAATAGCAAAGAGCGTTTACTAAATGCCGTGCCAGGCTTTGAGTGATTTCTTTATATTTAATCATATAAAATAAGTTATAGTTATTTGGCAATACCATCAATAATATGAACCGATAGGACATTCGTTACAAATTATAAATTTAATGACAATGCCTTGGTGTTTTTAATGAGATGCGTCATGTATTTCATTGTTTAAGGTTGTCATTTTTTTGTCTGTTACAGACAACAGGTGGCAGCAATCAACAAAATTGTTGTAACAATTTTTTATTATAAGAGTCGCACATGGCAAAAGAAAGACTTTTATCATAAAACACTTCCGAACACCAGAAATCTTTCTTATGCGCAGTTTTCGTTAATTTTTCCGTTAATAAATTATTTTGTGCGAGATAAATCAGCATGAGATAAAGATTTAGCAACTAAAGCACCATCGTGGTGGTTTAGGGCAAACAGGTTAAATCTTCGTCTGAGAATAGGGTAAATTTAAACGGTACATTATTTTAAAATGTTTTCCAAGATAATAGTTTATATTAATTGCCCTAGGCAACACATTGGGCTTTTTCTCCCTCTCTCTAAAATGTTTTCCTTGTTCTTAGTGGGTCACGGACGTAGCAGTGGTCCGCGAGCTCTGGTGAAAAACTTCGACGACTGTACTGAAGATGTCTTCCGACACGTGGATTTAATGAAAACAAAATATCCAAATCTCCCACTATTTTTAATTGGATTTTCAATGGTAAGTTTGATACTCGTGCACCTTAAAAAATATAATTTTCATTACATGCAGTTTGTTCAAGATCCACAGAAGCGTTTCAAAGAGTTCGTTTTTTGTTTTTGAATTTCGCACAAAGCTACTCGAGGGCTATCTGTGCTAGCCGTCCCTAATTTAGTAGTGTAAGACTAGAGGGAAGGTAGCTAGTCATCACCACCCACCGCCAACTCTTGGGCTACTCTTTTACCAAGGAATAGTGGGATTGACTGTCACATTATAACGCCCCTACGGCTGAAAAGGCGAGCATGTTTGGCGCGACGAAGATGCGAACCCGCGACCCTCAGATTACGAGTCGCTCGCCTCAACACGCTTGGCCATGCCGGGCCCAATTCAAAGTCCGCGAACATACCGCTATGTCAGTGGAGGGGTTTCAAACAGACAGGAGCTTTTTCACATTTAAAATGTATTAAAACGAGCGAACAAACTGTAACACTGTACTTTGTGCAGAACTGTGCGAAGGCTCTTAGCGCCTGCGGCAGGTCTTTTCGACCGGGCTTAATATTGCACTTGATTACTCAAATTTAGCAGTAATGCATTGTATATATATATATTCAGAGGCGTACGAAGGGGGTGAGAGGGGTGGTCCGCCCTGGGTGATAGCTAGGATGGGTACCATCGGCAGAGTTGAAATGCCATACAAGTTTTCAAACCAAATGAAAAATTTGCCACAGTAAGAAAACATGTTTTTTAAGTGTTTAAACTATTACAACAGTTTAATGGTAGTTTTTTAAGTGATTAAACTACTACAACAGTTTAATGGTAGTTTTTTAAGTGTTTAAACTACTACAACAGTTTAATGGTAGTTTTTTTTAAGTGTTTAAACTACTACAACAGTTTAATGGTAGTTTTTTAAGTGTTTAAACTACTACAACAGTTTAATGGTAGATTTCACCATAAATTTCTTTTTACTGGTAATACAAAATTTACAAACGAAATATTGAATATTTGATGAAAATTACATCTAAAGGCGAACTTTTGTTGACGTTTTAGTCATCAGTTTGTTGAACATAGACAGCTGACTGTAACTGATATTCCAAGTCATGTTCATTTTTTCTCTTCTCTGAGTTACCTTTCTTTCTCGTGTGAAGTCTTGGAAGAAATTACTCTCGCACAAAAGTATTTGCAAACATTTGGAATCAGTCTTGTAAAGTTCATTGTGAAGTTTTAAGCTCTAAAAGTGTTTGTTGAAGACCAGCACAACGAAATTGTGGAGGGTGTTATTCATCAAGCAAAGTGTGAAGAAATGAGCATTTTCTGGAGTGAAGAGGGAGTGATGCTGGTCTCACGTTGCCAGAGGAAGTAAAAAGGGCTATGTTTGAATGTCTTGATCACTTTCATCAAGGACAATGGATCACCTTCTGTTAATCTTTGTTATTCATCCAAACACTTTGGTAACAGAAGAAGAACTTTAGTATATTCCAAGTTTGACTCAGAATTTTGATGAATTCTCTGATGAAAATATCAGTGTGGAAACTGGACGACATCGGAGGAAGCTGCCAGAATCAGTGTTGAAGAGGTAAGAAAACGGACAGCATTGCAGTTTCTGGAGTTTATTGTGAAATGAATATTTTGTGAATCTCTGTCAAGCTTGTCACATGCTTGAGATTCTTTCTTACTATCTGTGTGTCTATTGCTTCATGTGAAAGAAGTTTTATTCCAACTTTAAGTTGATAAAAGTTTTGTCGCTACACAAGATTGACAAACCTGGCTTTACTTTCAGCTTAACATGAATAAGGTGAATTTTGATGAGGTGATTCATCTGTTTGAAAGCAGATATTATGAATCCTCTTTATGAAGAATAGGCTGAGAGATGACACTGAATTTTCTGTGTCTCGTTTTGTATAAAATAAAATGCAGTTTTACCTGTCCATTGAATTTTTAATGCCCTGCATTTTTCTTATTTCCAATTTGCTTATGACAGTACTGTACTGTTTAAAAGTACTACTCACAAACATCATATATCTTATTGTGTGTTTAAATTTTAAAATTATTTACAGGGAGGATGCCAGAGGGAGAATCCGCCCCAGGAACGAAATACTTTATGTACACCCCTATATACATGTATATTGTAATAACTAATAAGTAGTAGGTTCTATTTAAGAATGCGAAATCATACATACATTAAAAGGACAAAAACTACCATTTCTACTGTAAACAAACCACATGTCTGGCTCTTTAACACAATAACAGGAACAATAGAGAGAGAAAAGTGGTCATGTGACATGGAACTTGTAATGATTTAACTTGGTTAGTATAATTATACATAGGGAATTTGAAAACTGCAGACTTGTTTATTTTTCTCCTAAGTACTACAATTTAAAATGCGAAGTAGAATTTTCTGGACTGTAACAGGCCCTAGCCGTGTGTGCCACACCCTTTGTAAGACCCTGGCCTGGCGTCATTGTTTAAGTGTAACAGAACCCCATTAGACCAGTAACTGCAGTTAAGGCTAAACCACTAGTGGGATCTTATAAACCAAAATGGATATTCAAAACGATTGTTTGTTATTAAACTACGGAATGGGCTATTTGTGCTGTGTTCACCATAAGTATCAAAACCCGATTTGTACCGCTGTGAGCTCTAGGACTTACATACGAGTCATTGTTGTTTTTTAGTAGTCCGTCAAATATTATAAATATGATATCAATTAATTAGTTTCTAAATAACTTAATGGATATAAAAGTAATAATTTATTAAATATTACACACTTGTAATAAAGACGTTTCCATTTATCAGCAGTAAATAAATCATGTGTGACATTTCTTTGTTTATGTGTTTTAAAGCACAAAGATACACATAGGGCCAATTAGCGTTAGTCACTACTAATTTTGATTTGATAGACTATAGAATAGGCAACTTGTCAACGGCACCCACCGTCACCTTTTCCTTTACTTATGACTGACCGAATAAATGTATTTCTCCCTTGTCTTTATAAAGCACCCACAACGCAGTTTGCAGAAGAGAAGCACAGTCCCTCAAATTCACAGAACAACACAGTAACCACAAGACTGACCTCCATATTCTGATCCAGAACAACACAGTAACCACAAGACTGACCTCCATATTCTGATCCAGAACAACACAGTAACCACAAGACTGACCTCCATATTCTGATCCAGAACAACACAGTAACCACAAGACTGACCTCCATATTCTGATCCAGAACAACACATTAACCACAAGACTGACCTCCATATTCTGATCCAGAACAACACAGTAACCACAAGACTGACCTCCATATTCTGATCCAGAACAACACAGTAACCACAAGACTGACCTCCATATTCTGATCCAGAACAACACAGTAACCACAAGACTGACCTCCATATTCTGATCCAGAACAACACAGTAACCACAAGACTGACCTCCATATTCTGATCCAGAACAACACAGTAACCACAAGACTGACCTCCATATTCTGATCCAGAACAACACAGTAACCACAAGACTGACCTCCATATTCTGATCCAGAACAACACAGTAACCACAAGACTGACCTCCATATTCTGATCCAGAACAACACAGTAACCACAAGACTGACCTCCATATTCTGATCCAGAACAACACAGTAACCACAAGACTGACCTCCATATTCTGATCCAGAACAACACAGTAACCACAAGACTGACCTCCATATTCTGATCCAGAACAACACAGTAACCACAAGACTGACCTCCATATTCTGATCCAGAACAACACAGTAACCACAAGACTGACCTCCATATTCTGATCCAGAACAACACAGTAACCACAAGACTGACCTCCATATTCTGATCCAGAACAACACAGTAACCACAAGACTGACCTCCATATTCTGATCCAGAACAACACAGTAACCACAAGACTGACCTCCATATTCTGATCCAGAACAACACAGTAACCACAAGACTGACCTCCATATTCTGATCCAGAACAACACATTAACCACAAGACTGACCTCCATATTCTGATCCAGAACAACACAGTAACCACAAGACTGACCTCCATATTCTGATCCAGAACAACACAGTAACCACAAGACTGACCTCCATATTCTGATCCAGAACAACACATTAACCACAAGACTGACCTCCATATTCTGATCCAGAACAACACAGTAACCACAAGACTGACCTCCATATTCTGATCCAGAACAACACAGTAACCACAAGACTGACCTCCATATTCTGATCCAGAACAACACAGTAACCACAAGACTGACCTCCATATTCTGATCCAGAACAACACAGTAACCACAAGACTGACCTCCATATTCTGATCCAGAACAACACAGTAACCACAAGACTGACCTCCATATTCTGATCCAGAACAACACAGTAACCACAAGACTGACCTCCATATTCTGATCCAGAACAACACAGTAACCACAAGACTGACCTCCATATTCTGATCCAGAACAACACAGTAACCACAAGACTGACCTCCATATTCTGATCCAGAACAACACAGTAACCACAAGACTGACCTCCATATTCTGATCCAGAACAACACAGTAACCACAAGACTGACCTCCATATTCTGATCCAGAACAACACAGTAACCACAAGACTGACCTCCATATTCTGATCCAGAACAACACAGTAACCACAAGACTGACCTCCATATTCTGATCCAGAACAACACATTAACCACAAGACTGACCTCCATATTCTGATCCAGAACAACACAGTAACCACAAGACTGACCTCCATATTCTGATCCAGAACAACACAGTAACCACAAGACTGACCTCCATATTCTGATCCATAGGCTATAAAGACATAAATATATTTCAATAAAAGTTAAAGCCCGGCATGGCCAGATGGGTTAAGGCGTTCGACTCGTAATTTGAGGGTCGCGGGCTCGAATACCCTGTCATACCAAACATGCTCGCCCTTTCAAGCGTGGGGGTGTTATATGCTACGGTCAATCCCACTATTCGTTGGTAAAAGACTAGCCCAAGAGATGGCGGAGGGTGGTGATGACTAGCTGCCTTCCTTCTAGTCTTACACTTCTAAATTAGGGAAGGCTAGCGCAGATAGCCCTCGTGTAGCTTTGCGCGAAATTAAAAAAAAAATTAAATTACTTTACAATGAGCTAATTTTCAAATGAATGTGACATATCTATTGTTAATTTCAACTTGCTAAAATTCTTTCAAAATAAAAATCTCTAAGTGCATTTAAAGCTTAATCATAGAAAAGACAAAAAATGAAGACAAGACGTTTGTTTTCATATAATCTGTTTATCGAATCATCAAGCTCCACAACACAATTATAAAGATGTATCAGTTTTTGGTGTCGTACGTATATTATAAATCTCAAATCTAATCAGATTAACAAAAACTAAATTAAGCTAGTTTAAAAGTAAAAAACTGTCTGTGTAAAGACAACAGATTTTGTGTGACAGATTAACAAAGAAGTGCCAGACATAGCCACGTGGTTAAGGCACTTGACTAGTAATCCTAGGGTCACGGATTCGAATCTCCGTCACACCAAACATTTTCAGGCGTGGGAACGTTATAATGTAAAGGTCGATCCCACTATTCGTTGGTAAAAAGAGTAGTCCAAGAGTTGGCGGTGAGTGGTGATGACTAGTTGCCTTCCCTCTAGTCTTACACTGCTCAATTAGAGACGGCTAGAGCAGATAGACCCCTGTGTAGCATTGCGAGAAATTCAAGCCAATTGAAAAAAATTTGCACAGTTTTCATGTTAATTTAATGTAGATTGTGTATATCATTTTGTCCTAAATTCTATAACAGAACCGTATCAACCATTGTTTTACCACATAGTCTGATTTGAATTAATTTTCATGATTTATATTCCATAGTGTGGTAAAACTTTGAAATTAACAGAGCAAAAATTCCTCGAAGTGATATTAGATTAATTCAGTAATACTTTATAACCATTATCTTTCAGTTTCAAAAACACTTTCAATTGTTTTATTTGTAAATTCTAACCCAGGCTAAAAATATACATTAATATGTCTTCAGTTGTTCATGACTAATAATTTTTCACATTACAATTATAAATAGATTTTAAAGAGACACTAAGACGAGTTACAACATTGTTTTATTGGTTTTTCCTCTGATATACATCTGTTTTAATATTTTCTAGTTTACTCTTATCAGGTTTCCTTTTATATCTTTATAAATCAATCTTCAAAAACAGTAAACTTGTAACTCAAGTAAAACTGTAGTTACGCATAAATACTGTCGTTTTGAAAGTATATTTAGTTAAAACGACTGTATGATTAAAGTTAACTGTTCTATCTCAAGCTTCCAGCTCTGTAAACTTCTAACCTCCAACCCCGAAAGTTCTTGCTTCTTGTTTCTGACAATTTTTAAAGTTTATTGGTATCTCTCTCTAATATCAATAAATAGAAATAGAGATTTCTTAAAACATAGGCTGTCCTTGGCACTTGTTCTTTGGGATTTTCTATACTACTTTTAGTTTCTTACCTAAACTGGATAAAAATACTTAAATGATATTTAACTAACGATGTTAGTCGTTCTTCTTTAGGGCAAGCCCATACAATGGGCTATCTTCTCACTATCCACCGATGGGCTATGAACTCCAGGTGTTTACGTTGTAAGTCCATAGACTTATCTCTAACCTACGGAGAACACAAGTTGAATTAAGTTGTAATTTTTCAATGGTTATACCAAGCTAAGACATGGTCAAGAAGTTAAGCTTCTGTTTTGTTTATTTTTTGGTTTTTGAATTTCGCGCAAAGCTACTCAAGGGCTATCTGTGCTAGCCGTCCTTAATTTAGCAGTGTAGGACGAGAGGGAAAGCAGGTAGTCAACACCACCCACCGCCAACCCTTGGGCTACTCTTTTACCAACGAATAGTGGGATTGGCCGTTACATTATAACGTCCCCATGGCTGAAAGAGCTAACATGTTATAAACTGCGACCCTCAGATTACGAGTCGAACGACTTAACTCACTTGGCCGTGCCGGGCTTTTAAGCTTCTGAACCATGACATTCAATTTATGCCTACATACAGGAAAAATGAGAATTCTAGTTTAGTTTTTACAGTTCAATCATTTAATGTTGATTTCTTCCTTCAGTAACATTTTATTATTGTTTTATTCATTACTCATTAAAACAAAAAATCCAACTATATGAACTCAGTATGTGTGATATTCATATTCCTAACTCAGTGTGTTTGATATTCATATTCCTAACTCAGAATGTTTAATATTCATATTCCTAACTCAGTGTGTTTGATATTCATATTCCTAACTCAGTGTGTGTGATATTCATATTCCTAACTCAGAATGTTTAATATTCATATTCCTAACTCAGTGTGTGTGATATTCATATTCCTAACTCAGAATGTTTGATATTCATATTCCTAACTCAGTGTGTGTGATATTCATATTCCTAACTCAGTATGTTTGATATTCATATTCCTAACGCAGTATGTTTGATATTCATATTCCTAACTCAGTATGTTTGATATTCATATTCCTAACTCAGTATGTGTGATATTCATATTCCTAACTCAGTATGTTTGATATTCATATTCCTAATTCAGTATGTGTGATATTCATATTCCTAACTCAGTGTGTTTGATATTCATATTCCTAACTCAGTATGTGTGATATTCATATTCCTAACTCAGTATGTTTGATATCATATTCCTAACTCAGTATGTTTGATATTCATATTCCTAACTCAGTATGTTTGATATTCATATTACTAACTCAGTATGTGTGATATTCATATTCCTAACTCAGTATGTTTGATATTCATATTCCTGACTCAATATGTTTGATATTCATATTCCTAACTCAGTATGTTTGATATTCATATTCCTAACTCAGTATGTTTGATATTCATATTCCTAACTCAGTATGTTTGATATTCATATTCGTAACTCAGTATGTTTGATATTCATATTCCTGACTCAGTATGTTTGATATCATATTCCTGACTCATTATGTTTGATATTCATATTCCTGACTCAATATGTTTGATATTCATATTCCTAACTCAGTATGTTTGATATTATATTCCTAACTCAGCATGTTTGATATTCATATTCCTAACTCAGAATGTTTGATATTCATATTCCTGACTCAATATGTTTGATATTCATATTCCTAACTCAGTATGTTTGATATTCATATTCGTAACTCAGTATGTTTGATATTCATATTCCTGACTCAATATGTTTGATATTCATATTTCTAACTCAGTTTGTGTGATATTCATATTCCTAACTCAGTTTGTTTGATATTCATATTCCTGACTCAATATGTTTGATATTCATATTCCTAACTCAATATGTTTGATATTCATATTCCTAACTCAGTATGTTTGATATTCATATTCCTAACTCAGTATGTTTGATATTCATATTCCTAACTCAGTATGTTTGATATTCATATTCCTAACTCAGTATGTTTGATGTCATATTCCTAACTCAGTATGTTTGATATCATATTCCTGACTCATTATGTTTGATATTCATATTCCTGACTCAATATGTTTGATATTCATATTCCTAACTCAGTATGTTTGATATTATATTCCTAACTCAGCATGTTTGATATTCATATTCCTAACTCAGAATGTTTGATATTCATATTCCTGACTCAATATGTTTGATATTCATATTCCTAACTCAGTATGTTTGATATTCATATTCGTAACTCAGTATGTTTGATATTCATATTCCTGACTCAATATGTTTGATATTCATATTCCTAACTCAGTTTGTGTGATATTCATATTCCTAACTCAGTTTGTTTGATATTCATATTCCTGACTCAATATGTTTGATATTCATATTCCTAACTCAGTATGTTTGATATTCATATTCCTAACTCAGTATGTGTGATATTCATATTCCTAACTCAGTATGTTTGATATTCATATTCCTCACTCAGTATGTTTGATATTCATATTCCTAACTCAGTATGTTTGATATTCATATTCCTAACTCAGTATGTTTGATATCATATTCCTAACTCAGTATGTTTGATATTCATATTCCTAACTCAATATGTTTGATATTCATATTCCTAACTCAATATGTTTGATATTCATATTCCTGACTCAATATGTTTGATATTCATATTCCTAACTCAGTATGTTTGATATTCATATTCCTAACTCAGTATGTTTGATATTCATATTCCTAACTCAGTATGTTTGATATTCATATTCCTAACTCAGTATGTTTGATATTCATATTCGTAACTCAGTATGTTTGATATTCATATTCCTGACTCAGTATGTTTGATATCATATTCCTGACTCATTATGTTTGATATTCATATTCCTGACTCAATATGTTTGATATTCATATTCCTAACTCAGTATGTTTGATATTATATTCCTAACTCAGCATGTTTGATATTCATATTCCTAACTCAGAATGTTTGATATTCATATTCCTGACTCAATATGTTTGATATTCATATTCCTAACTCAGTATGTTTGTCAGTTTGTTTGATATTCATATTCCTGACTCAATATGTTTGATATTCATATTCCTGACTCAATATGTTTGATATTCATATTCCTAACTCAGTATGTTTGATATTCATATTCCTAACTCAGTATGTTTGATATTCATATTCCTAACTCAGTATGTTTGATGTCATATTCCTAACTCAGTATGTTTGATATCATATTCCTGACTCATTATGTTTGATATTCATATTCCTGACTCAATATGTTTGATATTCATATTCCTAACTCAGTATGTTTGATATTATATTCCTAACTCAGCATGTTTGATATTCATATTCCTAACTCAGAATGTTTGATATTCATATTCCTGACTCAATATGTTTGATATTCATATTCCTAACTCAGTATGTTTGATATTCATATTCGTAACTCAGTATGTTTGATATTCATATTCCTGACTCAATATGTTTGATATTCATATTCCTAACTCAGTTTGTGTGATATTCATATTCCTAACTCAGTTTGTTTGATATTCATATTCCTGACTCAATATGTTTGATATTCATATTCCTAACTCAGTATGTTTGATATTCATATTCGTAACTCAGTATGTTTGATATTCATATTCCTGACTCAATATGTTTGATATTCATATTCCTAACTCAGTTTGTGTGATATTCATATTCCTAACTCAGTTTGTTTGATATTCATATTCCTGACTCAATATGTTTGATATTCATATTCCTAACTCGGTATGTTTGATATTCATATTCCTAACTCGGTATGTTTGATATTCATATTCCTAACTCAGTATGTGTGATATTCATATTCCTAACTCAGTATGTTTGATATTCATATTCCTGACTCAGTATGTTTGATATTCATATTCCTAACTCAGTATGTTTGATATTCATATTCCTAACTCAGTATGTTTGATATCATATTCCTAACTCAGTATGTTTGATATTCATATTCCTAACTCAATATGTTTGATATTCATATTCCTAACTCAGTATGTTTGATATTCATATTCCTAACTCAGTATGTTTGATATTCATATTCCTAATTCAGTATGTGTGATATTCATATTCCTAACTCAGTGTGTTTCATATTCATATTCCTAACTCAGTATGTTTGATATTATATTCCTAACTCAGCATGTTTGATATTCATATTCCTAACTCAGAATGTTTGATATTCATATTCCTGACTCAATATGTTTGATATTCATATTCCTAACTCAGTATGTTTGATATTCATATTCGTAACTCAGTATGTTTGATATTCATATTCCTGACTCAATATGTTTGATATTCATATTCCTAACTCAGTTTGTGTGATATTCATATTCCTAACTCAGTTTGTTTGATATTCATATTCCTGACTCAATATGTTTGATATTCATATTCCTGACTCAATATGTTTGATATTCATATTCCTAACTCAGTATGTTTGATATTCATATTCCTAACTCAGTATGTTTGATATTCATATTCCTAACTCAGTATGTTTGATATTCATATTCCTAACTCAGTATGTTTGATGTCATATTCCTAACTCAGTATGTTTGATATCATATTCCTGACTCATTATGTTTGATATTCATATTCCTGACTCAATATGTTTGATATTCATATTCCTAACTCAGTATGTTTGATATTATATTCCTAACTCAGCATGTTTGATATTCATATTCCTAACTCAGAATGTTTGATATTCATATTCCTGACTCAATATGTTTGATATTCATATTCCTAACTCAGTATGTTTGATATTCATATTCCTGACTCAATATGTTTGATATTCATATTCCTAACTCAGTTTGTGTGATATTCATATTCCTAACTCAGTTTGTTTGATATTCATATTCCTGACTCAATATGTTTGATATTCATATTCCTAACTCGGTATGTTTGATATTCATATTCCTAACTCGGTATGTTTGATATTCATATTCCTAACTCAGTATGTGTGATATTCATATTCCTAACTCAGTATGTTTGATATTCATATTCCTGACTCAGTATGTTTGATATTCATATTCCTAACTCAGTATGTTTGATATTCATATTCCTAACTCAGTATGTTTGATATCATATTCCTAACTCAGTATGTTTGATATTCATATTCCTAACTCAATATGTTTGATATTCATATTCCTAACTCAGTATGTTTGATATTCATATTCCTAACTCAGTATGTTTGATATTCATATTCCTAATTCAGTATGTTTGATATCATATTCCTAACTCAGTATGTGTGATATTCATATTCCTAACTCAGTTTGTTTGATATTCATATTCCTAACTCAGTATGTGTGATATTCATATTCCTAACTCAGTATGTTTGATATTCATATTCCTAATTCAGTATGTTTGATATCATATTCCTAACTCAGTATGTGTGATATTCATATTCCTAACTCAGTATGTTTGATATTCATATTCCTAACTCAGTATGTGTGATATTCATATTCCTAACTCAGTATGTTTGATATTCATATTCTTAACTCAGTATGTTTGGTATCATATTCCTAACTCAGTATGTTTGATATCATATTCCTGACTCATTATGTTTGATATTCATATTCCTGACTCAGTATGTTTGATATTCATATTCCTAACTCAGGATGTTTGATATTCATATTCCTAACTCAGTATGTTTGATATTCATATTCCTAACTCAGTATGTTTGATATCATATTCCTAACTCAGTATGTTTGATATTCATATTCCTAACTCAGTATGTTTGATATTCATATTCCTAATTCAGTATGTTTGATATTATATTCCTAACTCAGTATGTGTGATATTCATATTCCTAACTCAGTTTGTTTGATATTCATATTCCTAACTCAGTATGTTTGATATTCATATTCCTGACTCAGTATGTTTGATATTCATATTTCTAACTCAGTATGTTTGATATTCATATTACTAACTCAGTATGTGTGATATTCATATTCCTAACTCAGTATGTTTGATATTCATATTCCTAACTCAGTATGTGTGATATTCATATTCCTAACTCAGTATGTTTGATATTCATATTCCTGACTCAATATGTTTGATATTCATATTCCTAACTCAGTGAAAACTATTTGTTGACTTTTGTGAGCTAAACGTAAAAAAATAAAATAGAAAACGAAAAATAGGAAATAAAGCACAAATATTGTGTTCCAATAACCGGAACCCAACTGTTGAACCCAATTTGAATCTTAAATGTCGCCAAATGAAATTTAAAATTACTAAATAACTTTAAACACAAGTGTTCACCATTGTGAAACATTTGAATCTTGCCAGACGCGTACCGTGAATTATCCTAAAATGGAAGAAACCCAAACGTTTCTACTAAAGCAGTTCAGCACCATAAGTCCTTATTAATTCCTTAATAAGATCTGGGGTTTTATCAGACAGAGTCATGATTACTTCTTAAGGAAGAGGGAGTACTCAATAGCCGCGTCACTTGAGATTCATTTTATGCAGCATCTTAGTCGATTAATTTATGAGTCCTTTCCCCTTTTTTATTAGCTATATTTTTGTGCGCGAGCAATACCAAACGTGGAACGCACGTAAACCTGATTCGATTTCATTACTCATCAGGTCCTCTACAAGCCTCAAATTGAAATTCTTTTAGGTAAGTTTCCGTAAATCAGTCTATGAGATCTCGGCATAGCCAAAAATATCAATCGGAAGGGTTCGACCTCCGGAGACCAAAACTGTGATTAGATCTCAAATCGGTCAAGAAATGGCGTAACTATGAGTTAAAAGTTTGTACTTAAATATAGGTATATATAAATTCATAACTATTCTATGAGTCGCTGAGTTGCGATTAAAAATGTCCCACCAATGTTACAACCCGAATTGACATCATCACTACATTAATGTAAATAATACGATCAAATAAATCCGTGGTGACGCGAAAACCCATTTGTAGAGAAAATTATACATGTCGTTTTTACATATATAACGATCCAATAAAGATTTTTTAGGTTTATTCATCACATTTGTGATTATGTTTTGATGAAACAACTCATAATGCCACATGTGTAAACTATATGTGTGTTTTTCCCATAGCAGAACCACATGGGGCTATCTGCTGAGTCCACCGAAGGGATTCTAACCCCCGATTTTAGCGTTGTGATTTCGTATACTTACCGCTGTACCAGGGAGGTACAATATGTGTTGCAATTAAATGTTATGCTATTAAGTTTGATAAATCACAAATTGATGTATTTTGTGTTTGTTTTGTTTTTATTTTCTGCATGTACACACACACACACAAGCCGCGACATTACAAAGATCGAAACGATATACACTTCAGAACTCTGGATGTCTAGTTTACAGAAATTTGAGCTTTAGCACAATCTGTCTGTACCTATATAAATGTGCTTGTTTATATATATATATATATACATTAACAAAATATTTTTATTTTCAAAAACAATCGCATTATTTCTCAGAGAAATAAGATTTATATCCTAGGTGCATGTGCATTTATAGGTCGAACAAATACTGAATATTATTATAACAGATTTTATGTTTATTTTTTGTTATTGTGAGAAGCTAAACCTCACACAGAATCAGAATAAACCTACATTAGTCTGTAGATTTGTGTAATGTTTTGTTTGTTGTTAAACATGGAACTATACACTAGACTGACTACCTGTGCTCCACGTGTATCGAAACAAAGTTTTTAGAGTTAAACCCTTCTAACTTGCTGCTGAACCACTGGGAAGGGGCGACTTGCATAATAATTAGATACTTTGTGACTAGTATCACAGTTTTGGAAAATTTTGAAACTGTTTTCATCATCCATATCATAAAATTACATTTTTTTTCAAGGGTGGAACAATTGCTATAAAAGCTGGGCTGAAGAGACCTAATGATTTTAAAGGCATTGTGATTCTTGCAGGAGGTATTTGGTTACCGCCTGCTGACTGTAAACCATATAAGGTAAGGCCAGTACAGAAATTATAATATAGTTAAACCAATAAATGTTAAAATGATTTATCAGAAAATTTTAAAACAAAATGTGGGTGAAGTAAGTATTAATTATGTAAATATTTACACATTTCATTTAAATAATTTCACCCCTATTTACTTTTCGTTATTAAAAACTAATCTTTGTTTAATTTGTACTCTCAGCGTCACTTAGCTAACTTTTTCGGAAACATGATCCCAAGTTTTCCAGCCGGTCGAATAATTTTAAACAAGGCTTTACGGACGAAAGAAGCCATACAAAAGAGATTTGCAGATCCTTATATCTACAGCGGTTCTTGGTTGAAGGTTGGATATGCAAAAGCTTTGCTTAATGCCGTAAAGGTAAAGGGTAAACAGATTGTTTTTTTTTTTTTTTGTTTAAATTAAGCACAAAGCTACACAAGTGGCCACCTGTGGTGTGTGTGTGCAGGAGTGTGGCAACACAGATTGTGAAGCACAGCAAAGATTTAGAAAATATTTCGTTTAGAGAAAGAGATACGTGATTATATAAAATGGTTAACTTTTATATTTTAATAAGGTAAACATTTATGTTATTCAGGGTTAACATAGTGAGGCTTTGTAATGACAACCTCATTTCGTTTATCTACGTTTATAGCTAACGTATCTGTATGAATTCAGTCCAAAGAAATGTGGCTAAATTTGTCAAATGTTGAAGAAGTATAACAGCTTCTCCAATAACAAAGATGAGTGGCTTGATGCTAATAAAATGTATCTAATATTACTCAGTGATAATGAATTATGGTTGAGCTTATTCAGTGTATTTAGATAAGACTTCTTTACAGCTAGCAGGCAATGTCCATCTGTTTTATTCAGTGTAGCTACAACTGGTACAAACCTGGATAAATTGCTTTAATGCTAACGAGATAATTATTAGCTTTTTATTTTCTTATAATGTACACGTATTTATCCAATAAACTTAATTATTTGTCTAACACACAGGAGCTCGAAAACCAACTAGAAAATACTGCATTTCCTATGTTAATAATACATGGTGCCCAAGATATGATTTGTGACGTACAAGGTGCTAAGAAACTTTACGAGTCTACAATCTCTTCGGATAAAACATTGAAGGTATAAGGCTATGGTGTGTTTAGTTTCCTAATCATATTGAATACCCATAAATTGCATTGTAAAACCAAGTGTCGCTTTTCGTAAACGTTAATTTAATCTCGGTTAAATACTCTTCTTAGGTAACTAGTAAGTAAAACTCGCAGAAAACGCATACTGAAGTGAAATATTTATTTTAAACTTTGTTTATAAAAGATTAATTCGAGACTTTATTTATTACAGCATCCCATAGTGCAATGCTTCATTAAAAATATTGTCTCTGTATTTTCAAAAAAATTAAATAAAGGATTGCTCTTTAAAATTATCGATTTTAAAATAATTAAAAGAAACAGAAAAAAACACCAGTTTTTTTTTTAAATGTGTCTGATAAAAAATAGATGTAAAAATTCTTAGTTGATTTCACAGCCACGCACTTATCGTAAATGAAAATTGAGATTATAAAAACATCTGTTGGATGATTTACTCGTGTTAAACCAAACGGGAATTAGTGTGATGCATTTTTGTACAATATTAAGTCAATGCAGTTTCAATAATTCTCAATATATTTATCGCACTCTATTGTAAAAATACTTAGTCTCAATGCCTTTAAGTAATTTTGTATTTTTTTTAATCTGCTATAAACATATTTTTAGAAATTTCTAACAACCTAAATCATCAATAATTATTATGCATCAAAATGCCCATTGTATGATGAATAAGTAAATATAATACAATTACAAAATAAAGAATTGTAAATATATTAATAATTTCCCCAAAGTGTAGATTGTAACATCCTTAGTAAGAAAATGAAACTGAATTATTATTATTAACCACAAAGTCTATAATGGAGAGGTTAAGAGGAAGGTATAAATCAGATTTACATTTTATATGATTTTTATCATAAGTATCAATTATTATTGCATTTAATGCATTATGCACATGAACGTGATCCATTTTTGTTGTTTCTTTTAAGAATTACATCATTTTTCAGTAAGAAAATAATACTATCTCGACTTCATACCAAGCAAGTCTAATGTTGCTTCTTCTGATGCTCTCTATTCAGTACAAAAGCTAAGTGGGTCAACATGTAGTAGTGAAGTCCTTGGTTGGAAAACTATTTGCATTATTTATAAAACGTTAATTAATTTTGTACTTAACATCATTGATTTGTGTGATACTTCATGACTATAAGACTGACAATAATTCTAATATACCATTTACTGCATTATGTAGGTTTCCAACAACAACAAAAGCAAAGAAGCCATTTAATTCAGAACTATAAACTGCAGGTTAACAGAAATACTAGATAGTGTTGTTTTTGAATTACCCTCACGGTTTGTCTCCGAGACTGAATATATTTCTATTTTTTAGATTATTCAATATTTGAATAAAATTATGCTTTATTTCTTTTGCTCCCTGATTTAAATATAAGCACAGAATTTTCAGTTTTCTGAAATGTTTACTAAAAAAAGAAAGTACCTGCCATCCAATGAACAGCAATCCATTTAATCATTTGCCTACTAATTAGGTGAAGTAGATTTTCACACTTAAGATGTGTTGTAATACTTTTGTAAAATGAAGATTCATGTTATGTTGTTTTTTTCCTGCAATGAAAAATTATATATTTCCAATACTGATTGAGTTTATAATTATTGATAACTCTGCAGCAGTGGCTCAAGATGACCAGGATGCATGACATACAGTAATATTTCTGTAATACTTGGAAAGTTGCTACTTTCTTGTTTACTGTTTTTTGTAGTAGCAGTTTTCAACTGTCATGTTTCTATCCTTGTATAACTTAAAATGTTAAGTGTTTTTTTAGGATAATCAAATTAATTTTTTAAAAATTTGATGCAGGTGTTCTGGACTCAGTAGCTACATCTGTGATCAGGATGTAGTTGGCTCTACCCTATTCTCATAACTGTTTTGTGTAAAAGATTTATATTATATTGGTCACTCAGTACAGCTCTTGCATTGTCAAGCTTTTGTATTGTCTCCCCTCTGGGTGCCTGGTTGCACCTTGGTGAAGTTTGATGCAGTGATTTTCACAGATTAGTATGCACAGAGAATTCACTTCCACTGTAACATGTTATAACAATTATTGATGGCATAGGAAGTCTAGAGTTTTGAGGTATTATACAATGGCTCTAGTTTGTCAAAAGTGTGATTTAACATCAGTAAAAATGTTTTTTTTTGTTTTTTTTTCCCTTTATGTTTCAAATAGCTAGACTTTTGTCTTATAAAAGAACAACAGAAGCCAATCAACATTTAACACTTGCAGTATAACAGTTTGTGAATTAAGAGTTGATGACATGTTTTTCATTTATAAAATGGGAAAACTTCATTATTATTCCATCATTCATTAAATTCAAACATTGTAAAATACTACAAATTGCCAAATACTAAACAAGTTCCTCATACTTGTTCTTTTCCATTATAATTATCAGTAATTCTTTGAGAAGACTAAGATAATGTGAAAATAACTATTACAAGTGCAACTACACATTCCCACACCATTATGTCCCAAAAAAGTCAAATAACTTAAAAAAAAATATTTACATTAGTAGTAGAGGTTAAGCCTAGTAACACAGAAACAATGTACACATTTTTGCTTTCATCATCAGTTGTTTAATGTTACTAATGAATAATCTGTGTATGAAGAATTGGAGATGAATTTATTTTGCAGTATGTCTGTCTTTGATGTCCAAGTTTAATTTCTTCTGTTTGAAGGAATGTATTTATGCTATGACACCACCATAAGGTTTGTTACCCTTATTTGGAACGTGCTTCTCTTTTTCTGTTTGTGACTCTAAAACATATTTCTTTACACCATGTCAAACTTATGGTGGAACCTGTGGTTCATGTGAAGACATAGACTCAAAATTTGGAAAAATTAAAAGTCCTCTGTTGGACCAAAGGTTCTGTCAGTCATAAGGAAAGATGCATCTGCATCTTCAATTTGTCCTCAACACTACATGGTTAAAAGAGCAAGCAGCTGGGTAAAGAACTATAAATATAATAAGATGGTTTTCTTCCTTTCCCACAAGTGCTATAGCAGAAATTATACACAGTATTGAATAAAATATAAGGTATTAGTTTTATATATATTTAAGTTTAATATAAACATATTAGTCTAATATATATTTAATTATCCTAGAAACTGAAATCCACTGATGATATGAAATTTAACATATAATAATCAATATGTTTCCTTTCAGATTTACCCAGTATCATTTCATTGTCTTTTGGATGAACCAGATGGCATACCTGGCCAAGTTATTGAAGACAGTGTCAGCTGGGTTAATGCCAGGGTAGATTAGTACAAGTTTTTAACGTTATCAGACACATGTCATGAAAAAAAAAAGGCAATCAAAGGTTGACAAGTTTCTTTTGTATGTGTTGTTCTTCATTATTGTTTCAAAATAATCAGAAAACTGTAAATAACACACATACATTTGTGATCAGTGAAACATGCATTATTTCATGTATATTTTTTTTCACAGCTAAATCAGACAATATATGTTTACTTACTAAAAGTATTTGCAACTAGAGGAATGCAATGAAAAGAAACAGGCTTCATAAAATACTGAAGAAAGCATACACAACTAAAGCAGAATATTTTATTCAAAATAGATGGAATAAAAGGAAGAGTTCTTTTTTCATAATGTCAATCTCTATTATTTTGAAAGTTAAACACATTCAAACTTATGTTACCTCCACAATTCAATATTTAGAAATTTACAGAAATTAGCTTCAACTGCAGTATAATTCGACATTACCATTGTCCAAATGAAACTTAAACTCAGTATTATATTTTTGTAGTAATATATGTTGTATAACATAGATACAAGAAACATACAGATGAGTGGGGTCAATACATCAATTATTGTTGAAGAAAGCTATTTCCAACATTGTAAAGTAATACCAGTAAATTCTGAACCACATTAAGATAATGTCAGGTGTAAATAACTTTACACTTTCTCTTGTGATATTTTATTTCCAGCTAGAAGATGAAAACAGATTAATCTAATTTAACTCTATGGAAAAATCAGAATCGTGTCAGCTTGATAGGAAAGTTTTCTGTGATTAGATGATCATCTTCAAACACAACAACTATGTTGACTTCAAATTCTAGGAATGACAAAATTAATTATTTAAATAAATTCAAATAACTGTACATACAAGAATAACTGATAAACTATAACAACATTCAAGACATAGCACAGAGTTCTATAAAATACATGTGGTACATGCATGGTAAACAAAAATATTCATTAATAGATTACTAAATAAAAGACAATAAATAAAGCTATAAATTACACTAAAAGATTAATTCACATAATTCTACATAATGTATGTTTTAAAAGTTTCCAAGTATGAAGATTCTGATGTGGTAATAATACTGAAACATGTTTAAATGTTAAAATAATAAGTTATAGAATTACTCAATAAAAATCTTGTTTTACCTTGCTTCTTTGAGGAAAAAAAAGACAACAGATGTCACTGATGTAAACATTAAAATAAAACAAGTATCAAAATTAATACAACTGTGGTTATAAAACTTATTTCCTAATTTCTCAAATTACTTAAATTAACCTCAACATTAAAAGTATGGAAGTCTTAAATTCATCAGAAGAGACCTTAGAATCAAATTCAGTATATTGTAAATAATGCAAATTAAACAAATCATGAAACCTTCTATGTCCAAAATTACTGGATGAACATCTGGAAGACTGAGGTATCCAACAAATGCACTAGGAGCTAAAACTTTAGATACACAAGTTAGCTATAAGATTTATCCTTATTCAGTTAATGTGTACACACTGCATCCTTAATGTTCTACTGAAAGAGAAATGTTTACACTTTAGTTTTTAGTTAGTTCTAAAAACATGCACCAGGAGAGAATATGTGAGTATAACCCAAATGGTCTAAAATATTTTGTATATAGAAAATTTGGTTACATGGAGGTCAAATCTTAAATACTGGAAAAACAAATGTAAGTGTTTGAGCTTATATTATTCAAGTTATTCCATATGGTTAGTTCAAATCCAAAATATAAAGTTATAAAAAGATAATGTACACATGGTGGTTTCCAAAGTAATATATAAAAACATTAAATAAATAAATATCAAACTTTTAACATCACCAGTAAAACACACAAGTATCAACAACTAATGAATTATTATGAACACAAGTATCAAGAACTAATGAATTATTATGAACACAAGTATCAAGAACTAATGAATTATTATGAACAAAAACACACAAGTATCAAAAACTAATGAATTATTATGAACAAAAACACACAAGTATCAAGAACTAATGAATTATTATGAACAAAAACACACAAGTATCAAGAACTAATGAATTATTATGAACAAAAACACACAAGTATCAAGAACTAATGAATTATTATGAACACAAGTATCAAGAACTAATGAATTATTATGAACACAAGTATCAAAAACTAATGAATTATTATGAACAAAAACACACAAGTATCAACAACTAATGAATTACTATGAACACAAGTATCAACAACTAATGAATTATTATGAACACAAGTATCAAGAACTAATGAATTATTATGAACACAAGTATCAACAACTAATGAATTATTATGAACACAAGTATCAAGAACTAATGAATTATTATGAACACAAGTATCAACAACTAATGAATTATTATGAACAAAAACACACAAGTATCAAGAACTAATGAATTATTATGAACACAAGTATCAACAACTAACAAATTATTATGAACAAAAACACACAAGTATCAAGAACTAATGAATTATTATGAACACAAGTATCAACAACTAACGAATTATTATGAACAAAAACACACAAGTATCAAGAACTAATGAATTATTATGAAAAACACACAAGTATCAAGAACTAATGAATTATTATGAACACAAACACACAAGTATCAACAACTAATGAATTATTACGAACAAAAACACACAAGTATCAAGAACTAATGAATTATTATGAACAAAAACACACAAGTATCAAGAACTAATGAATTATTATGAACAAAAACACACAAGTATCAAGAACTAATGAATTATTATGAACAAAAACACACAAGTATCAAGAACTAATGAATTATTATGAACAAAAACACACAAGTATCAAGAACTAATGAATTATTATGAACAAAAACACACAAGTATCAATAACTAATGAATTATTATGAACACAAACACACAAGTATCAACAACTAATGAATTATTATGAACAAAAACACAAGTATCAAGAACTAATGAATTATTACGAACAAAAATTATAAAAATCTGATAAGATTAGTGTGAACCAATACACAAACTACAAAATAAAATTTTATCTTCTACCAAGTTCTCAAGTATGATGGACAAAGTAAATAGTTATGTATTAGTGTTTTGATTAAAACATAGACTAGCAATTAACAAACACAATATGTAGCTACAAGATCTTATGATTAATATAGAAGTTGGTTACTGTGATACGTGTACAAGTAAATTTAAGAAAATTCTTAAAATTACTATAGCAACAAGTTATTAGTATGTAGAATGTTATATTATAGAAACAGTTTTTATATATACGCTGTCTTCATTATTACAATAAAAAATTAATTACTTCTGGTATAGCATAAACAAGTCACTGTACAGTTGCTACAAAAGCTTATTAATTGAGGCAACACATTTATAAAGCATCCTTACAATTACCACAGAAATCATTTGTGTGACAGAAAATTTGTAAACAAATCCAATGATTACTACAAGGACCAATTATATAACACCATGCACGTACAAGTCGTTGTTAGAGATAAAAAATGGGGTAAGTAGGTTATGTGTAATATCTATATGAAATTAAAACTTTTTTTATACGATTACTGTAGGAAACAATTATTTCAGAAACCTGCTAAAGTAACACAGTATAACTACCATAAAGTCCAGTTAAAATATTGAATCAAAATTAGATTTAATAAAAGTACCCATGAGTCAGTGGTTAACATTAACCACTTTTGATGCATAATAAGGTCAGTGGATGTACAGCAAATTCTTGGACTTACCTATTTTAAAATTACTGGTAATTAGAGTTGGACAAGCAAACAGACGAGGAAATATCATATACACTGGAATGACAATTCTTCGGCAGACATCACCTTCCCCGATTTGAATATTTTGTATTTCAGTTGCTGAAAAGTAAAAAAATAAAGCATTTATACAACGTACCTTCAAATATTAACTTTCTAGTTAAAGAACAGAGAGAAAAAGTTTGTGATCTGAATTATTCTGCACAGAAGAATGGACATCTTAATATTAATTCTTATTAGTTTTAATGTAAATTAACTATCTGATTAGATTTTACTACTAAGTATTTTGCCATACCAATGACAACTGTCTTCATCTTTGCCTTTTTTACATAAATATTCAGAAAGACTTATATTGTTCATTCTGTGCAAGAGAAAAAATGGCAAACTTTATGATACAATTAATTTTACAGAACTAAACAACTGAAAACTACACAAATTCTTTTGAGCAATAAAGGTTTAAACAGAGCAGTGATGGTTGATTTGAAAATATGACTGTCAAGCATGAACACTTGTTTTGAATTGTTTCTGAGGCTTTTAAAACAATGAAAAAGTTTTCGAACTTAATACTGCATCGTTATTAGATTTTAGTGAAAATAAACTTGATGTTCGAAATTGTGTATTCTCAAAAAAATAATTCTTCATATTAATTATTTAGTCCTATGTGGATGGAGGTGGTCAAAGTGAGATTCAGATCTTTAAGTCAAAAAATAATGCATACTATCGAGGAACAAAATTTGTGTTACATAGTGTTATCAATGTATGTCAACAAATTTGGCACCAAGATGTAACTTATAATTCGACTTTAATATATGGACTTAAGTAAATATTCAAATCAATTCTGAATTTTGATGTCAAATGTCTCATGATGTTTTTATTCTCCAAAATTTTCTTTTTAAGTTTTATTTTCTTCCCTTAACCATATTTCATAATTTCCATCAATTACCACAGAATCTCCTTTCTACTCTTCAAGGTTTTGACAATAACTGTTTGTTTACACTCATATTTTAATGGTACATGTTAATTATCAGTAGAAAATCATTTTGTGAACTACGTAATGTTGACGTCTTTATGTAAATTTATGGTGAAAAACGCAACTTCCAAAGCATATTCTGATGAAGACCAAAGTTGACACTTCAGTAAGTAATGAAATTCTTATATATTAGTTAGAAAGCCACATAAATTACAGTCGTTTTTGCCATTCTGCTTTGTTATTTCAATTACTGTTTGTCTTGTTAAATACATATTTGAAAACTAATAAGATTGCAGAAAGTGGTCTTAGCAAAGTGCACATGGAATATGTCCTCAAGTCCAAATACATCCACTTAGCAAAGTGCACTAAGAGTATGTCCTCAAGTCCAAATACATCCACTTAGCAAAGTGCACTAAGAGTATGTCATCAACTCCAAATACATCCATAAGCTACAATATATGGAATATTGTTATAATATTTCTGTTATTAACATATTTCTATATACAAAAGTAAGTAGATGTAAAAATTAAAAACGTAATTGGATTAAATTTTTTTTAAAGTAAATAAAAGATTTCTTCATGAGGTACATACACAAGCTTTTGTGCATTATGTGATTTGATGCTTTGTACACCATAACTTGACACATGTTCTCATTGGATAAGTTGTTGTTACACTACTTTAATAGTTGGACACAGCTCAACTTTTGCTACAGTTAGTATCAGAGTATAGAAAATAACAGTCAAGGTGTAAGCTTTTACCAAAAAAATTTTGACATTCATTAATGAAATTACAGATATTACATATATATTACACACATGAAATAAGAAAACTATAAGGTGGAAAAATAGTACTTTTATTCTTAACATAAAAACCATGTTGCACTCAGACCAGTCAAAGATTGTCTTTGTATATTCACCAATAAATCTTTATTTAAAAATATGATTTTCTGCATAAGGTAGACTTCATATTTACTTAAAGCCTGCCAAGTTTCATAAAGATGTGCACAGTAAATCAGAAATTATAGTAAAAATTAATTCACCAACACTGGATCAGTTCAACAGACCAATCTGTGGTCTGAAGATTAACTTCAAGTTTATTTTAAATATTTTGAATGTACTCTTTTTCTGTTGTATCTTGTAACATTAACAAACCTGAAATACTGAAAACCTTTTATCAGCATTAAAAACAATTACTCTTAATAAATGCTTACCATCACGAGAATAACCTTCAGCACAACCGCAAGTTTCTACACGCACCAGTTGAAGCTCAATGGAGCGAATGGCTGCGTCACACTTTTCAACACAGATCTGAATATAAAAATAATTATAGTGTATATAGAAAGCCTGTGTTATTGAAGGTGAAGGCTTAAAACTGTATTTCTGGTTCACTGGTAATTTCATCTTTAATAACAACCCATGTCTTACAAAATGAAAAATCTAAATTCCTGGACAACATTTCACACTAAATACTTGAAACAATTTTTATATTTATAGATGTGTAAAATATCATGACAGTTAGTCAGTGTTTTCTTTATAAGCACCATGAAGTGAGTAATTTACATTTTGTTTTCTGTGACTTGGTTACCTACAGAGCCATGGTCCTACAAACAACCTGGTACTTAAGTAGCTTTGAAAAATATGTTTAATAGGTAAATCCTATTGGTATTTCTAAGTTAAAACAGTTACATTTCAGAATCTGATTCTCCTAGATAAACTCAATTTCACTACAGAAAAAGTGAGGATCACACTTTTTATTAGTACAAGTTTGGGTACAGTCAGGTAGTCCCAAAAAGTGAGAGTCACACTTTTTATTAGTACAAGTTTGGGAACTGTCAGGTAGTCCCAAAAAGTGAGGGACACACTTTTTATTAGTACAAGTCAGGTAGTCCCAAAAAATGAGGGACACACTTTTTATTAGTACAAGTTTGGGTACAGTCAGGTAGTCCCAAAAAGTGAGGGCCACACTTTTTATTAGTACAAGTCAGGTAGTCCCAAAAAGTGAGGGTCACACTTTTTATTAGTACAAGTTTGGGTACAGTCAGGTAGTCCCAAGTCAGGTAGTTCCAAAAGTGAGAGTCACACTTTTATTAGTAGTCCCAAAAAATGAGGGACACACTTTTTATTAGTACAAGTTTGGGTACAGTCAGGTAGTTCCAAAAAGTGATGGACACACTTTTTATTAGTACAAGTTTGGGTACAGTCAGGTAGTTCCAAAAAGTGAGGGTCACACTTTTTATTAGTAAAAGTTTTGGTACAGTCAGGTTGTTCCAACAAGTGAGGGACACACTTTTTATTAGTACAAGTTTGGGTATAGTCAGGTAGTCCCAAAAAGTGAGGGCCACACTTTTTATTAGTACAAGTTTGGGTACAGTCAGGTAGTTCCAAAAAGTGAGGGTCACACTTTTTATTAGTACAAGTTTGGGTACAGTCAGGTAGTTCCAAAAAGTGAGGGCCACACTTTTTATTAGTACAAATTTGGGTACAGTCAGGTAGTTCCAAAAAGTGAGGGCCACACTTTTTATTAGCACAAGTTTGGGTACAGTCAGGTTGTTCCAAAATCACATATCTAAATTCCTTTTGTTCTCAACTACTGCAGCATTGTTTTTATTTCTGGTCTTTCTTTTCCTTTCAACAGTTCGAGACAACTAATTTCAATAGGATAACAAATATGTAGGATATTTCAAAATCACTCAACTAAATCCAGAACAAATGATGCTTGCAGCAACTTTAATTGGAAACAGGCTTTATATACTGAACTTGAATGCCACAAAAGCAAACTTATTATCTGCTACAAAAGATTTTGAGACACCTGTACCATGTCAAAACTTTCTAAAACAAACCCAATGATTCTCAATATGAATTTGGTGAAGTTTACCAACAGTTTTTAAGATGTCAAATTTTATAATTACCTTCTATTTGTTTACTTATTTAAAAAATAAACAAAGTAACATCCTTTTCAACTTTTAAACTTATACAAGTAAATAAAACACAAAGTCAAGTTTTATATACTTGTATATGATACACTCATCCACGTCAGTATACATCTTGAATCAGGTACATTCTAATTTTTTTACATTCCCAAGCAATATATCCACATAGCTAATTAAATTATTGATACCAGCAGCTACTAGCTGATGTCACAGTGAAAGCCAACCAATCAATAAACTTGGTACATAAAATCTGACTGTGAATATAAACGTTCTTCATTGGTACACTAGTATTTGTTCTTCTTTTGTTGTCAATTTTCAATTTATTTCTGACATAAAACTTTTAAAATCTGCATTTTTCTGGATACTCTAGACTTGTATGTTAATTCTAGTGTACATGTATACTTCAAACACCTACATAGCCTCAAAATGTGGTAATAAAAAGACACCTATATTTTATGATCACGTTCTTAAGAGAACACTTCACTATGGGTATTTTTTTCAATACATCTATATCTAAATTTCAGA
Source organism: Tachypleus tridentatus (assembly GCF_004210375.1). Taxonomy (NCBI): domain Eukaryota; kingdom Metazoa; phylum Arthropoda; class Merostomata; order Xiphosura; family Limulidae; genus Tachypleus; species Tachypleus tridentatus. Next base: position 61,552,089 of record NC_134836.1, on the reverse strand, counting down.
CCTTATTAATGCCAGAATTTTCCAATTTTACTAAACTTCAAGTTCTAAGTTTAGTATTAAGGGTAGTATATAAACATTAAGTTGTTGTTTATAAACAAATTTCATTTGTGATTTCCTGTTTTGTCAATTATGGTAAGCCACAACTCACACAAAACTGAAAACTTCTATTGTTTTTATGTTGTGAATAGAAGGGTTACTCTTAGAAAGAAAATTAATATAAAAAATAACGTTACGACTCGGTCAAAAACGTTCATCACTCTTATGAAACAGTAATTAACAGTACATCACATTAACGAAATTCACATGTACAAAATATCATTATAATATAGTTATAATTATATAGTTATAATATACTCATCACCAATTTTAGTTATTAGATCTATCAAAATATTAGAAAATATTTTAGTCAGAACAGTTGAGCTTTATAATTTTAATGTGTCAAAATATTTTCAACTATGCCTACAAGAAATATTTTTTTATATATATGATCTTTGCAAAACACAAAATTACTTTAAGATTTAACTAGATTAAGATTTAGTTTGAGGAACCTAGAATATTCTACCCAATTAACTTGCAAGAAACCTTGCTTACATTCCCCACTCTTCCACTAAACAAACAAAACAGGCACATTATGTCCATGAAGCACACACATTATAGTACAGTATAGGTAATGAATACAGAATCACTTATTATTCACAAATATATTTAAATAATGTATCTTTTTAAAGAAGTCCCAGACACATTTTGACTTAAGGTTTCAACAAATGTTACCTCTCCAGTGAAAGGTTTTGTGATGCAGCAAACACTGGAGTCTAATTTGCCCTTCAACAAGAAACTGGGTATTTTACTCCTCTGAAATAAAACAGAAATAAAGTTATAGAAAATTCTGCAAAACACTTAGACATGATAAAGACAGCAGCTATATACAAGTATATTTTACCTCCATTACTTCAGGATTACGAGCATTTTTAGTATTTTAAAGAAAATGAAACAAGATGCAATTATTTCAGTTTTGGTAGACAAGGTAAGCATACCAAACCAGAAATGCTTTCATAACACAACTTTACTGCATACTTCTCAAGAAATAAAATAAAAGGTAAATTTATATGCAAAAACGGCTCGTTTGAGTTGAGAAAATATTTTACATAGAAGAACAAACAACGTTTCGACCTTCTTCGGTCATCGTCAGGTGTTTGAATACATAATTTTATTTATTTTATTATATTAATATAGGTATAAAGGCGTTCCTTTATATTGGTTTATTTTGGGTTTAAGTTGTTGTATAAGTAAGGCTTCTTTAATTTTGCATTTGTTTATGTTTGTTTCTTTATTTAAAGAAGCTTTATACACAATACAATTTATCTGTTGAAAAAGATAGACAGAAAGCATGGTAGAAACTGAAAAGGTTTCACCTAAGAAAGAAGTAAGGAAAACAAACATTTCAAACTTCATTCATCTGTACATTTAACAGTTAGATAACAATGAATACGACCGATAAGTTGCAGTATTCTATAGGTACATTACAACCCTGTGTTTTCTGTCAGTGGTTTCTAACATTTAGGTTATCTGATAAAGCACACTACATGAATATTCTTCGAAATCTATGGATCAATACTTTTATTTTTTAAATCTCAATCAATACTTAATTATCAGTACAGCCAAATGGCATATCTGTCAAGAGAAAATTAGCTGTATTATGGAAAGACTTTGGATAAAACAGTGTGCCAACGCCTGATTTATGTTCTTTGCTGACCTAATGCCAGTTTAGAATTCTAATACCCTTGTAAAGCTCACTAGTTTCTTGTAAGTTAATTATTATATCATAAATAATAAGAAATCTTTGCTCAATCTTGTAAATTCTACAAAATTAAACATGAAAAAATGTTTTGAAAACTTTGAAATTACATTTATGTAAACATTCTTTTAAAAACATAATAGAAATTAGTTGCAATTAAAATATGAGATATATGTTGATTACCAAGTTGGATAATTGCTTATTAACAAATAATTCACAGTGATCACTTAGTAATAGATCATTGTCAACTTTATGTAGCTTGACACCAGAATATTGATGCCTTCATCTAACCAAAGAAAATTTGAGACTCTTTTAGCCACTTTATGTAATTTATTCATTTTATAGACACTAGTATAAACTAATAGTCATGTGGTAAAATTACTAGATATAAAATTACAAATGGTACAAATTTGATGTTTTTATGTTCCAACTGTATTATTCAGATGCTAAAAAATCTTAAATACTTAAACAGAGATCATTCATAAATGCTAAACACTATTTGAATTACTCTAATAGTCATGTTAGAGATTTCTGTTTAAAATTATCCATTTATTTTGAGAACTAGCCATCATTATAATTTTTTTTTACTTCAATAGTGAACAATTAGTATACATTGTAGTGTAACCAACTATTGCTAATATTGCTTAGAGTTTTACTTTATGAAATAATACTAATGTTTAAGTATTTTTTAAAGCACAATATTTTTTAAATCTATCTCTGGGCTGATTGTCATTTACTTATCAGTTCAGTTATGTAAGTTGCATTGTGACCTATTACAAGTTGCATATGATTATTACAAATTAATTGCTAATTAATAAGACATACCTCTAAGTAAATAATTCTAAAATACATTTTATTAGTTCACATATACTTAGAAAATATTTACAAATTTACATGAAACACCATTTTGGCAACAAGTTTTCAGAATTACCAGAACATGACAAACCAATTAAATCTTGGTAGCCAGACTACTCAACTGTAAGTTACATCAGAAACTGTGGTTACAAAACAAGTTTATACTACTTACATCTTTTACATTCTGGAGGGATTCTGGAGTGATACTGAAGTCCACTGGTTTAATAATTGCCTTTTCATTTTGTTCCTAAAAATTGTTTTAAATGTTAAGAAAAAATTAAAGTATTTCTTACTAGTGTGGTTTAATTATAACAGTTGTAATCTACAGATATCAAAATCTACAAACTTATTCATGCATATTTTAGTTGTGAAAAAAAATAAAATTTAGTTTCTTTTATTTTTAGATGTTCTTAACTCAGAATACAGTAACAGGTGAAGAAACATGACACTCACTGTACATTTCAATCATTTCAGAGCTACCCTGAATTATATAGGCATCATTATGGAATAGATCTATAGAAATAATTATTTATATACCATCCCTCCCTACCACAAGAAATTTGTTTATATCAGTTTCAAGTTTTTAATTACAGAATGGCTTTTTGTTTACATCAGGTTCAAACTTTTAATTACAGAATGGCTTTTTCTTTATATCAGGTTCAAATTTATAATCACAGAATGGTTTTTTGTTTATATCAGGTTCAAATTTTTAATCACAGAATGGCTTTTTGTTTATATCAGTTTAAAATTTTTAATTACACAATGGCTTTTTGTTTATATCAGTTTAAAATTTTTAATCACAGAATTGCTTTTTGTTTATATCAGTTTAAAATTTTTAATTACAGAATGGCTTTTTGTTTACATCAGGTTCAAATTTTTAATTACACAATGGCTTTTTCTTTATATCAGGTTCAAAGTTATAATTACAGAATGGCTTTTTCTTTATATCAGGTTCAAATTTATAATTACAGATGGCTTTTTATTTATACCAGGTTCAAATTTTTAATCACAGAATGGCTTTTTGTTTATATCAGGTTCAAATTTTTAATTACAGAATGGCTTTTTGTTTATATCAGGTTCAAATTTGTAATTACAGAATGGCTTTTTGTTTATATCAGGTTCAAATTTTTAATCACAGAATGGCTTTTTGTTTATATCAGGTTCAAATTTTTAAATACAGAATGGTTTTCCTTCTTCAAAATCAAATTTATTTGCCCAATTAAACTGAAAATTCTGAAATATATTTCAAGTGAGTCCTTTACTTGTTTGTTTGTTTAGAAAAAGTCATAAAAATAATCAAATTATTGAACTTGTTTTTCTCATTATTACTGGTTTTGACTATTCTATTTAACTACTTGGCATTAAAGCAATTAATTGAAACACTGCCATTATTAGTTTTTATTAATTCAATTAATTAGTACCTTAATATAGGATATAAGTTACACATAATATAAAGATGATATTAACTTTCTACAAGAACATCCAGCTTCTTTTTTATGGTGCAATGTTACTAAACTATCTGTACCAAACAACCAGTAACAAAATAAAACAGTAGAATATTACAAAATGTAAAGAGAAATTAATGTAAAACAAAAATGGTAGCAAACAGCAGATATAAACTTAAATAGAATTAAAAAGGCTAATGGCCTTTAAAAAATTAAAAACATTTGTAAGGTGGACAGCATCACCATCATCAGTGACATTGTCCAATGTTGGGGTAAACCCATGGTAAAATACATGTCTAAAATGGTGCCATCACTCATGGTCAAAATGTGGGTTATTGTGGCATGAGTGTCATACATAACACACAATGGTGCATCAGTCCCTGATAAAAGAAAACCAGTTAAAAACTGTGACCACTGCATAGTGTAATCAAGACAACTTCCTCCTACTGATCCTTACAGAAACAAGACACCTCAAGTCCAACAGAAGGTTTTATCTGGAAAAGCTTGTTAACATGTTGCTCACTCCAAGTCTACTCCCACCTGGCACAGAAGCGAACTGAGCCTTGAATACAGGGCTGTAGTCCACATATGGAATAGGCACAGCTGTGAAAGCACCAGAACAGACAAACTGGCCTGTGGAGACAGCAATGTCATCCAAGAACAGACCCAATTCAACAAGTTGCACCAGAATACAACAGCCAAAAGGAACAATAGCAGACCATCTTTTCTGAAAAAGCATGGCCCACTGAGGAAAGAAAACACAACCCCCTGTGAGATGCTGTGGCAAGAATTGAAGTTTTGAAGCATACAATAAAGACAGATGTAAAGGGCAGGGGTGTAAAGGAGCTTCATGATACTCGGTGTATAAACTTAGGACTACAGACGTGTGGAAAGCCCCCTTGCAGATCCAAAGTCCCACATGGTAAACAGTTTCCAACATCTTCAAGTGCAAATTTCTGGCAAAGCCATAGACCAGAGACCCATAGTCCAGTTTCAATCAAGTGAGGGCATGATAGATCTTTAGCAAAGAACATCGATCTGCTACCCAAGAGGTGGAAGAGGACACACTGAAGATGTCCAGTGTCCTTATACATTTGACATGTAGCTGCTTGATGTGTGGAATGAAAGCCAACATACGATCAAATATAAGCCCCAAGAACTTTACCTCAGGGACAACAGAAAGCACAACTTCACCAAGACAGAGATCAGGATTGGAGTAATCCCTTGTTGGTGTCAAAAGAGAGAAAAAAGGTAAAACCATTTCCTGTGGTCCACTTCAGTAAGCAATTTAAGAGAGTCTGTAGTTGCCACTCAATAAACCTCATGCTCAACAACTGCAGTGACATGTAGAAGTCATCAATAGAGTCTGTTTGCAACTGTCCATTGTCCAGTAATGGCATTAATCTTTATAATGAAGTGTGATATTCAAGACACAGCCAGTGATTCCAAGTTCCTGTGAGAAAGAACAGGAAAGTATTGAACCCACACAAACTTGGAATTGCCAGTCCATTAAACATTTTTTGATAAAAGATGGGCAAATGGCTATGCAACCCATATAAGGAAGGAGAATAGCCCAGCACCAAACATCAGGAAAAACCATTCTCCTGCCAGATCCAGTTAGAAACAACCAGAAGAGTAACATAAGAGACAGAAGAGAGATGGCACAGCACTTTGTAGTAAATATCATCAGGTCTCATGTATTGCCAGATGAATGAAGACCAAGCTTGAGTTCCACCAATGTAAAGGAGCAGTTATAGTCACAGGGACAATCAGTCAAAAAGAAAAGAGGTGATCACTCTGCCCAACTTTTGATGACTAAGAAGGTGGCAGTAGAAACAGAAGTGCCAGATGCAAGCTTTCACCAAGTGTATCGGTAATGCCTTGCGCATCAGCAACTTCGTGGCCATTGGAGAGCAAGATTGAAAGGGGGAAGAACTATAATGCCCAATGATCTTCCAAATATTGTCCCACATGACATTGGAACTAGTGGTAAAAGAGATGTTAGTTACATACTTAATCCAAGATTCCTTCTGACTTTGATGTTTTACCTGCCAAGTATGTGAATGGGCCTGCTGAAAGAAGTTATGAGATACCTGCAAAAGGTATCCCAAGCCCATTTTTGAGCCTTCTGTGCCATGTGATGGGCAGGATTTCACTACAGGCAAGGATACCATGGAAAATATGTTGACGTTCTAGGAATATATTGAGTAGTTGCCTGGACAACAGAGACAGTCACTGATGACTTACAGATGACTGCAGGATCAAGTTCTGAGAAAGCAGTGAAAGAGGACCAGGTGGCCTGGTCCAGCTTCGATCCAGGCACTCAAGTCAGTTGGTGTCAACCATGGTCAGTCTCTCTGAAAATGGTGGGAAAATGATCACTGCTCTGTGGGTCACTGTCAACCCCCCAAGAGAAATGAGAGAAAAGTGAAGGGGAAAAGGTAGATAGATCAATTTCATTTCCCTCTCAACAATTACTCCTCTTGAAGAATTCAGGGTAGCATGGGAAGTAACATCAATGGGTATATCCCCAATGTTCTTCAAATTCATGAGAAGTTTAGCGTGTTTTGGTGAGGATGTTTCCTCTAAAACATCATTAGAGTGTTATTTTCTTACTGACTTGGGGTAGCCAGCAAGCCCTTTGAATCCCTTTTGAATAAAAATGGAGACATCCGCCCTAAGTATTTCTTGGATAATAAGTGCAAAATGAGAAATCTAGGTACAGAAACCAACTGTGACAGTGATTATTGAACAGAATCATCCATTCATGGATGCTTACCAATTACTGTTTTTTTTTCTCAATTTTATTTAGTTTTTTCCTTCATGAATGGGGTATCCATAACAAAGAATATTTCAGTGCCTACTGTCCCCACCCAACACAGAGCCCCACAAGGGAACACAATGCAGTGCCAAACAAAGACATTGCAGGAATGCCAGGATTTTATGAGCACTATACTCAAACACTAGCATTAGACACAATATCCACAACACATGTTAAGAACATCCAACACTGGTACTTGGCTGACCATAGCCTAAGTGGACCAGCCAACTGGCCTCAGAGGCCACCTCAAGACTGTCCATCTACAGGAATTCAAGGCCTAAGCAGTGTATTAGGGTTGGATCTCTCAACCACCAGGATCCTCTTTTTCCCTTCATGGGTTGCCATGCACAGCAAACACGTGGTTGGATGTTCAGATCCCAGAAGAGGTAAAATGAAAGTAAAGAACCTTCTCCTGATCACATACAAGAATCCACCTCAAGGGGACATCCACCTAATTGATAACATTAATCCAACTTAGTATGGTAGTTGATTGATTTATTGATTTAGTGTTTTATGGCATAAAGCAGCTAGGCTATCTGCTCCAAACGTCCAGTAAAAAGGTAAAAATTAATTAAATGTAGTGAAATTCATAAAATGGAATGAAGATAAAACAAAACATCATTGAAAAACAGAAAAAGTATAAAACCAATGTTGACACCTAGTCTACAATGTTAAGAGAGAAAGCAGAGTAATAGAAGTTGTAAAGGACTTCCTGTAGCAAAATGGTAATGATCATAACCCGCCAGGAAGACTAACAGTAAGTACAAGAACCACCGTCAGTCACCTAAAGTTGGCCTTTCCCGTCCTGGTTCCAAGTTATGTTGTCATAACAGCCATTATCAAAAGGTAAAATAAAAAAAGTGTTAAAAGACATACAGCAAAATTGTAATAAAAATAGCCAAATGTCCTGTAAAAAGGTAAAAGTAAAGTAAATGTAGTAAAATTCGTAAAAGGAAACAAAGGTAAAAACAAAACATAAAATGAAGTAAAACCAATGTCGACATCCAGTCTACAAAGTTGTAAAGGACTTCCTGTAGCAGAATGATAATGATCATAACCCACCAGAAAAACTAACAGGTAAGTACAAGAACCACCGTCAGTCACCTGAAGTTGGTCTTCCCAGTCCTGGTTCCGGGTTATGTGTCACTATGGCGAGTACTAAAAGGTAAAGTAATAAAAGTGTTAAATGACATGCAGCAAAAGTGTAATAACAACTCGCCAGGACGACTAATGGGTAGTTCAAACAGTAGTGTTAGTCACCTGAAGTTGGTTTTCTAGTCCTGGTTCCAGGTTATGTGTCATTATGGCCAGTACTAAAAGGTAAAGTAATAAAAGTGTTAAATGACATGCAGCAAAAGTGTAATAACAACTCACCAGGATGACTAACAGGTAGTTCAAACAGCAGCATTAGTCACCTGAAGTTGGCCTTTCCAGTCCTGGTGTTGAGTTATTTAATTTTCTGCCATTTTACAATGTCAAATTGAACTAGAGTGATTGAGACTGAAAAGGGAACCTCAATTAAAAAGGTGTAATGAATAAATAACAAACATTTAAATGAGGTTAAAAAGATTAATGGTCATTAAAAAACTAAAAACTTTATCAAGGTGGACAGTGTCACCATCACCAATAAAACTGTCCAATGTCACAGACAAACCCTGGGACAGAACATGTTTAAAATAGCGCTGTCGTTGAGAGTCGCAACAATAGCAGGAAAGTAAAATGTGGCTTACAGTGATTTGAGTGTTGCACAATCTACACACTGATGCATCAGTTCCAGATAAAAGAAAATGAATTAAAAAACTGTGAACAATGCGTAGTCTAGTTAGAACAACTTCCTCCTTCCAAACCTTATGGAAGCTAGATGGCCAAAGCCCAATATAGGGTTTTATTTGAAAAAGCTTGTTGTTGCGTTGCTCACTCCAAGTGGACTGCCAGCTGGCACAGAGCCAAGCCTTGAATACAGGACCATAGAACATGTACAGAATAGGCACAGTGGTGATAGTGCCAGAGCAGATAGATTTAGCTGCCATGTCTGCAAGTACATTCCCACGAATACCAACGTGGCCTGGTATCCAGAAAAACTGGATAGAAGTAGATGTTAATGAGAAATGGGCCAGTCAGTTTTGAATATCAGCGAGAACATGGTGTGAACCAACGTGAAGTGAGTCCAAGGCCAGCAGAGAGCTAAGGGAGTCAGTATAAATAGTGCAGTCAACTTCAATAATGCTCAACTTCAATATGATCCAGGGCAAGAGATATGGTGTACAGTTCAGCAGTGAACACAGAAGCTGTAGAGGGGATTCTGCACGCAACAACAGAACAGCAACAAACCATGGCAGAACCCACAGAGTCACCTGATTTTGAACCATCTGTATAAATTAGAATAGAAAGGGTGTTTGATAGATGTTCAGTACTTCCAATTTGGAGTATCTGCCTTTTTCAGATCACTTAAAGAAAGGTCACATTTGGGGGCTGTAATAAGCCATGGGGAATGTGCTGACCAGTTGATTCTGCAATGTTTTCCAAGGACAGACCCAATTCATCCAATTACACCTGGATGCAAAGGCCAAAAGGAGCAATAGCAGATTGTCTGTTTTGAAAAAGTAAGGCCCACTGAGATAGGAAAACACTTCCCCAAGTGGGATGCTTTGGTAAGGAGCGAAGTTTCGAAGAATACAGTAAAGACAGTTGCAAACGGCGAAGATGCAGAGAAGGTTTGTGAGATTCCACATACAAACTCTGAACTGGGGAGGTACAGAGTCGAAGTCCTTGGTGATGAATAGGGTTCAGCATCTTTAAGGCCGAGGGTCTGACCATTGACCCATAGTTGAGTTTTGAATGAATAAGAGCACAATATATCTTTAACATAGAACATCGATCCACTCCCCAACTGGCAGTAGAGAGGACACAGAGGATGTTCAGCGCTCTTGTGCATTTGACCCGTAGCTGCTTTAAGTGTGGTATAAAGGTCAGCTTACGGTCAAAGATGAGCCCCAAGAACTCAGGGACCACTGGCAGCAAAACTTCACCGATAAGGAGTTCAGGATCAGGGTGGATACCCCGTTGGTGACAAAAGTGCATGCAAACGGTTTTAGAGAGAGAAAAATTAAAGCCGTTCACCATAGTCCACTTCAGCACACGATTGAGGGCAGTTTGTAGTTGCCGCTCAATATATCTCATGTTTGACGACTGATACGAGATGTGAAAGTCGTCAACATAGAGCCTATTTGCAACTGTGAGAGGGAGTTGTTCAGTGATGGCATTTATCTTTATACTGAAAAGTGTGAACCCACATGAACTTGGAATCTCCTGTCCATTAAAAAAACTTTTGATAAACATAGATAAATGGCCACGTAACCCATACATATGGAGGTCTCGCAAAATGCCATACCTCCATGTTGTGTCATAAGCCTTTTCAATGTCAAAGAATATTGAAACAAGATGTTGGCATTTGAGAAAGGCTTCTCTGATTGATGTTTCAAGTCGAATTAGATGGTCTGTGGTGGAGTGCTGTCGTCGGAACCCACACCGGGTGGGCAAGAGGAGGTTGTTTGAATTGAGAAACCTAACAAGACGAGCATTAACCATCCTCTCTAAGGTCTTACAGAGACAGCTCGTCAAAGCAATTGGACAGTAGTGTGAAGGAATCTTGGGATCTTTCCCAAGTTTAGAGAAGGGTAAGATAATAGCCTGGTGCCAGGCATCAGGATAAACATTCTCCTGCCAGATCCAGTTAAAAACAAGTGGAAGAATATCAAGAGAAGCAGGAGAGAGATAGCATGTCATAGTGTACATCATCAGGTCCAACAGATGTACTACCAGACTGACAAAGGGCCATTTTCAGTTCCACCAGTGTAAAGGGACAATTATAGTCAAAAAGACAGTCAGTTCAAAAGGAAAGAGGTGAACACTCTGCCTGAGTCTTGATGGCCAAGAAGGTGGAGGAACAAGCAGAAGTGCTAGATACCTGGCAAAAGCTTTCACCTCGAGTATCGGCGATGCTTTTGGCCATCCGAGAACAAGATGGAGAGGGGGACAGAATTGTAGTGCCCACTGACCTTTCGAATCCTGTCCCATATGACCTTGGAACTGGTGGTAGAATATATGCTAGTTGTGAATTTAATCCAAGATTCCTTCTGGCTTTGACGTCTTACCCATCTAGCATGTGCACGGGCCCATTGGAAAGCGATGCTATTCAAAAGTGTGGGATATCTACAAAAGTATCCCAGGCCCGTTTTTGAGCCTTCCATGCCAAGTGGCAAACAGGATACCACCACGGAAGAGGATATCATGGAAAACGTGTCAAGGTTTTAGGAATACACTGAGCAGCTGCTTGTATAATACAATCAGTTACTGCTGCCACACAGTCGTCTATTGATGGCTGATTCACAATGGCAGGATCAAGTTCTGCAAGAGCAGTGAAAGTGGACCAGTTTGCCTGATCCAGCTTCCACCGGGGCATGCAGGTAGGGTGGTATTGACCATGGCCAGTCTCTCTCAAAAGTATAGGAAAATGATCACTGCCTAGTGGATTAGTGTCAACCCTCCATGAAAAATGGGAAAATAATGAAGGGGGAGTAAACTCAGAGATCAATAGCAGTAAAGGACTGACTAGATGCATGAAAATAAGTAGAAGAACCAGTATTGAAAAGAGAAAGGTTGTGATCAGAGAGCATACACTCTACAAAGCGACCCCTCCTATCAATATCAGCACTTCCCCTGAGGGGACGATGTCCATTAAAGACCCCCAGGATGAAAAAGGGAGACGGCAACTATTCAATGAGAGCATCAAGATCTGATTGATCGTATGCGTTTACAGGTGACACGAAGAGAGAACAAACAGTGATGGTATGACCCAAGGAAACACGGATGGCTATGGCCTCCAAGGGTGTGTTGAGTGACAAAGACAGGGTGGGCACATGCTGATCAACCAATAGTGCAACCCTTCCATGTACTCATCTATCACACAGCCTGTCATTTCTGCACAGAGAAAACTGCTGAATGATGACTGTATCAGCAGGTTTTAGAAATCTTTCTTGTAAGGAAAGACATACAGGATGGTAGGAAGCAATCAGTGTTTTGATATCATCCAGATTATAACGTAAACCCCGACAGTTCCATTGTCTCAAGGTGGCCATTTTTAATGACAGACAGGCGTAGTGGCTGGAGAACCCTTCTGTTTACAACCACGTCTTTTTTCCTTACTGTCCTTATTCGGAGGAGGTCTTTCAATCTTCATGGATCCTGCCCTGGGTCGATTGGGCAGGTCTTTGTTGTTGGAAGGGGATTCCAGTGACTGAGGACGCAAACAAATGATTGTTTTGCATTGTGCGGTTGGAGAAAAGGATGTATCAGAAGAAATGCCTGTATGTTAAACCGAAGGATGTGGATCTTGGGATTTGTTGTACTGTATGGGAGGAACAGAGATAAGTGTAGAAGTCGATTCATCAACCTTTTTAACCATGGAGGCCAAAAGGCTTTTCATTTGTTTTGAAAACGATTCTCTTGGAGGTACAGAGAGATCTGTCTGAACTTCCACTGTAATTGTGGAATAAAGTGCAGCAGCATATGTCTGAGATGGAGTGGCAGACAGCAATTTCTGAGCCTCAGGATAACTAATGTTACGGGTCGTTTTCAAACCTCTTTTTCCTCCAACCATTTTGGGCAAGTAGGAAGGGTGGGAATCATTGTAGTTGACACAATGTGGGTCCATGTGACACTCATAGGCATCATGGTCCTTGCCACTACAACAAGCACATGTCAGGGAACCACGATAGGACGTTTTTGAGTGGCCGAACCTCTGACAATGGAAACATCAAAGAGGGTTTGGAATGTACGGCCGTACCCTGCAAATTAGATAACCTGCCTTGATGGTGGCAGGTGCACATGGTGATGTAAATGTCAAAACTAGGATATTTGTCAGCAGTGTAATTCCATCTTTCAGAGTGGAGATGCGCCACACTGCATAAACTCCTTACGTGGAGAGACCAGCAAGAATCTCTGACTCAGGGATGTTCTTCAAATCCCTCTCAACAATAACTCCTCATGATGAATTCAAGGTAGCATGAGGGGTAACCTCAATAGGTACATCACCAATTGCCTATGAATTCAAGAGGAGTTCACTCTGTTGGGTTGTGGATGTTTCAACCAATATGTCTCCAGATCGAAGTTTCTTTACTGACTTTGGAGAGCCAGCAAGTCCCTCTAGTCTCTTCTGAATAAAAAAGGGGGACATTTGCCGTAAAGGTTTTTCTGAAAGAGAATGTAATATAAGAAAATGGGGTACACGTGTTACAGATGTTGAAGATTGCTGCTCAGAGTCTTCAAGATGTGGTCGTTTACCTATTGACTGTTTTTTCACTATTTAAATTTTTTTATTGGAGGATCTATAGGAAAAAAGGAAAATTTTGATACCCACTGATCCCACCCACCATGGAGCCCTACGAGGTGACGCACTGCAATGTCATACAAGGACATTGCAGCAACGCCAGGGTTTTGTGAGCACTAAACCCAAACACCAGCATCAGACACAATGTCTACAACACCCGTTGAGAACTTCCAACACTGGTACTTGGTTGACTCTAGCCCAAGTGGACCAGCCGACTGACCCAAGGGGAGCCACCCAGAGGCTGCCCGTCTACAGGAATTCAAGGCCAAAGTGGTGTGTTAAGGTTGGACCCCTCAACCACCAGGATCCTCTCCTCCCCTTCACGGGTTGCCATGCATGGCAAACACGTGGGTGGATGTTTAGATCCCAGAGGAGGTAAATTGAAAGAACAGAACCTTCCCTGGGAGGTCCCCTCACCACGAACAGGAATCCACACCAAGGGGTAGTATGTTAGTTTAACTTGCTAAAAATGGTATTACTATAATAGCAAGTACCAGTGAGTTAATTAACCACTTGCCAAGTGTGCAAGGGGTCGCAAGTTCAGACACAAGTCAAGGAAATGTAAAAAAAAAAAGGGTAAACTTAAAACAGAAGTTTAGATTTTCTTAAACTCAAATGTATTTCAAAGCCTGTGACAGTTTTATTGTCTGGAAATGTTTACATGTACTGCAGTAACATGCTGAATCCTAAAATTATATTCATTTTTCTCCATCATTTACATATTTTTCACAAAATTTCATGTGCCTTTTACATAAGTAAATCATTTTACACTGAAATCAGGTCACATTTTGTTATGCTTAACATGCTGACAACCACTGATTATAGATTTTTCTTGACCAATCATGATTTGAGAGACTTATCAGTCATTCTAGAACCTACTAGTATATATGGAGTTAACAGACCATATAGCATGCCATTTATGGACAGTATTTGTTTCTGTATGCACCTTGAGATTATCTTTTTATTTGAAATGTTATTTCTTTGTCACTATAGCAACAAGAGGTTGTATAAATTACCTAAACATATTCTGTTATATTTGTGGTAAAGTTTTGTTGGGCATCAGATTGGGAAATCAAATTTGGGTGAACAGTTTCACATTGGCAATGAAGAATGTTGAAAAAGAAGAATATATTGCTGTTAAAAACGTTACTACAAATATTAGGAAACAATTACAAAAAATCTGTCAATAACATGCTTAAGTTCGAAAAATTGGGTTGTAATAAGGGCTTGAAAGATCATTTTCTACACTAAAATACTGACTATTTTCCTGAAAATTTTGGTGCTGTTAGCAAAGAACAAGGAGAAATGTTTCTTCATGACATCAGGAATATGGAGAGGAGGTTTCAAAAAAATGGATTAACAGCATGAAGCCTGGTTACAATTGGTCATTGAAATGAAATGCTCCAGATGCAATACACAAAAAAACACATGTAGTTTTGAAACTGAAAGATGTATATTTTACAAGAAAACTCAGGATGAATGAAGATACACATTTGTTTGACTTCAATATTCTTCTTCAGTTTGGTTATATTTTTATTAGGTTTTGTTTATTGTGATAAACGAAATAATAATTTAATAGTAGTAGTTGTTTTTTTACTTTCAAATTTGTAAAAAGTCCTTAGGTAATAGAAAATAATGAGTATTATTTTCAAAATCTGCAGAGCCAAGTAACAGAAAAGTGTCTTATTAAATTCAGAGGTCTGTGTTTCCAATAATACATACACCTTCTCACACTACAACTATTATTTGAGTTCTAGGGTTTCTTTTCCTTTGTCAATCTAAACACTGGTTTGATTGTTTTCATGCTTTCTCCAGTCTTTTATTCCACACTTAATTTCTTTTGGTAATATTTGTCTCGCAACACTCTCCATCTACATTAATGCATCCTCTATCTTGATATTGTATATAAGCATCTTCAGATAATATTATCACTTCTTCAAAACTGTCTCAATATGCAGTCTAACACCAGCTCTTGGTGAGAAGGGAGAATGGAATTAGGTAAGAGGAAATAAGTATTACTGGAAACACATTTTTAATTTAAGAAAAATTTAAACTTGAAAAACATGCTTATGTTTTCTCACACTACAGCTATAATTTCACATTGATTGGGTGAATGGGACAGTTTTGGCCTTATCTATACCAAATGCATCTGCATAGATTGTGGTCATGTTAACAGAAGATTAGCACCATAGTGAGAGATCTGCACTACAACTATAACAGGCATGTTTTTCACATGGAACCTAAATCTTACACTGCAGGTGGAATTTGACATGATTCATCATCACCTTTAGGCAGGCCCTAACTAGGTACCTGATGTCCCACTGACTGAGGTTGGAAGTATAGGATCACGGTCTCTAAATTTGACATTGGTGGCTTGAGCATTTGTAACACAGTATATTATATATGTACCAGTGAGTGAATCTCAAATTGTAGCTATAGTGTGATGTATTCCAAGCTACTGGAAACATGGTGAGAGGATAAACAGCATCAGGCAGACAAACCCTCTCCTCAACCTGAAGAAGTTCAAAAGGCAATGTAACATCACAAACTTGGAATGATGGGATTCTATATGTTATGCTCAACCTGAGGAAACAGAATTCATCTGGAGTCAACAACAATCGCCCTCACTCCCCAACAACATAGGTAATATAAATTCTACTTGTCCCCGAAAATACGATGATAATGTGGAATAAATGGTGCTTATCCTAGATCAAAACACTCTGCATTTGGAATTACAGGGATACCATGGACCTTCTTCCATGTACAACATATGAACCAATACTAATCAAAAAGAAGTTACATTTAAAACAACTAGAAGATAGCTGAACATGAGATCTGAATCGGTATAACAAGTAGATTTCCATATAAGCTGGTGTTATTCTTATCAACATCTGGAGGAAAACAAAAACACCCAGGGGTGTGGGAGAGGAAAGCTCTCAGATTTGTCCTCCATTCTGTTCATCACCCCAGCAACTGTGAACTGGAAGGAATCAGGACTCCTTAGTTCTACAAGTAGAATATGGGAGGAGATGGTATAATGCATGCTGAAGAGTCCTGAGGAAACACTGCAATAAATGAACCAAGTTTCTCTAAATTTTTAAGAGCAAACCAATCCTGATTTATGCAATCCACTGATTGTCAGGGATGGGAGAGACTCCTTTATGCTTCATGATAGTCCATGAATAACAGTCCAGCATAACACAGTAATACTATTTCAAGGTACTCTTAAGGAATACCTCATTTCTACAGAGTCTATTCCAACCTAGATAAAGTATATTGTGTTAGTGATTGCTAGTGTGGATTTAATTTAATAAAAGCACATCTAACTGGAATTTTGTGCAAAGGAAGCAAGAAATCTTGGAGAAGATTGAAGATATAAAATTAATAATAAAGATAGGTAAGTGTTTTCATAATCTAGTGATTAGTGACAAGGGTAGTCAAAAACCCTGAGAGGAAAAACTGACAGATCATGTAAATAATGCGAGATAAAACTACTGTGGGAAGTCCACATACCAATCTGCCAAATGACCTCAAGCTGGCATTATATATAAATTTTAGTACTCACCCTCTCATCATAAACCCTGGGAAACTGAATTATCACTAGGAATAAAACACAATTGTCTAGCACCTCTAAAATTCTTAGTGTGGACAACAGAATACAACTAGGACATCACTGGACATAATAGTCATAGAGGTGAGAAATAGCAGTCAAGATGAACTGGTGAAAAGGATTTATCATTCTCTGACTACTGGTATCTTGGGTAAGAAAATATTGTCTGCATATAAAATGATGTAGGTAGAATGATAAAATGTCTTGTTCACATGTAGCAAACAATTCTGACTGATAACATCTGCAGTAAAGGAGCAACATAAAACAAACCTAAAGGGAAAGGTGATACACAGCATATGAAGAAAAGGGCTGAAAGAATGAGTAATACCACCTTTATATTTCAGTTTGGTAACTGAAATGGTCATTTAGGATGAAGGACCCTAAACAACTTAAGGAGGCAAAAGAGCACTGGGTAGTCAATAAATTTCTGCTTCTTCAAGAATCTAAAGATAGCCAGTAATGATATCTTACATAGGGCAATTTAAGAAGATACAAAAGCCTTGTCAATGAGCCAGATCAAAATCCAAGGTATAGTATCATGTCTGGATAGAGTAGGTTCAACCTCCTCGTAATACACTGATGTTTGTTGATGTGTGTGCCATTTCTATTCATAAATGTCCATCATGGGATGATGCAGACACAAAGATAGGCACATGACTACCTTAGAAGTTAAACACTGAAGCTGTGCAAATGATTACATAACTTTCACACAAGAAGCTTGAGTTTTGGGATGAATAGATGTAAAATGTTGGATTATGGCTGCCTCAAAGATGGCTGAAGTGGAAGAGGTAGGCACTTTTGAAAATATAGCAGAAGCATAAACCAGATAAGAGCTGGTCAATCTGGTGCTTCCAACAGAATGTAACCATGGGTTGAATGAATCATTGCAGGGACCCTGAGCAACAACAAAATAAGGTGGGCAGGCATATAGATGCAATCCAGTCTAGTCTGACCAACTGCACCTATTACCAATGTTTGAGGAAGAGATCCTGGAAACTAATATGCAACAGTTGAGTGATTCAATGAGTGGCAAACACATCAACCATCAGTGTCCCAAATCAAGAGCAAGTCCAGTGAGAAAAACCCTTGATGAAGCATTAATTTTGTTGGAAGAATCCAGAGACAATTGATCCACCACCAAATTCATCAATCCTGGAGCACGATAAGCTAGTACAATGATATGATGAGAGTTGGTTCAAAACAGAAGATCCAAGGTTCAAAAAGAAAGAGACCTGGTTTAAGTAACCCCCATCACAGGAAATGTAATACACCACCATAGATGAGCAATGACTTTTCCCTCAATAATTCCAGACTTTGACATGCTGCCCTTCGAACATCAAGCACTTCTAAAACAATGATGTGGGTGGAAGCCTTATCATCCAATTATCCATAAGTCCTGGCATTCCTGACTTTTAAGATATGCACTCCATCCCTGAAGTGAGACATCCATTATTTTTATTATAATTTGAAGAGCAAAGTTCATTTTTTCTACTTTTATTTTTATCTTATTATTTTCTAAAGTTCAAAAATTGCTTTTTTATTAGCTTGAAAAATACTTATTAATACTTTCACAGCATTTATTCTATCAGTTTAGATTTATTTAATAATATGAAACCTCACCTGCTCAAAAAAGCTTATGATGCCAAAAGAAATTATATTCACACTTCTTAATGTGTATGGTTGAATTTAACAGTCAGTAAGCAACATTCACTGTATGACTTTTGTAAAAAATGCAACACAGTTGTTAGAAGAGTTACTATAAAGAATACCTGACACTTTCTAATTACAGGGCCTGGCATGGCCCGGTGGGTTAAGGCGTGCAACTCGTAATCTGAGAGTTGCAGTTCTCATGCCCATCACCGCAAACATACTCGCCTTTTCAGCCATGGGGCCATTATAATGTGATGGCCAATCCCATAATTCATTGATAAAAGAGTAGCCAAAGAGTTGGCAGTGGGTGGTGATGACTAGCTGCCTTCCCCCTAGTCTTACACTGCTAAATTAGGGACGCCTAGTGCAGATAGCCCTCATGTAGCTTTATGTGAAATTCAAAAAACAAAACAAACGAACAATACTAATTACAACAAAATATTTTAGCATATTTCCATGAAAAAAATACATAAAACAAGATTTGACATAATTTTGATACTTGTACAAAAAACATAAATGACAAATATAATATATATATCTTTAATCACATTCTAGATTTTCACTCCAGATTCAACTTTTCCTATAAATAAAAATTTGTATGTATTTCCATATCCTTTTAATGGGATTTTAAGTTTACAGTCAAGAAAAAAAATGCATTTTAAAAAATTAATTTTCTTTCCTGATTACCAGTGTTTTTTTTGCATTTGGTATTATAATGCTATTATTATTTAATAGAAAAGTTTTACATATCTGTCATGGTAAATTAACTATAATAAACAACCAAATTTCAAGCTATGTTACATGTACTAGAATTAGTATATTTTCATTCATTACTAACAGATAAGTTAACACACCAATATATACTCAGTAAAATGTGAAAGATATAGAAAAATATATTGAAGTAATACTTCCTGTAGTTTTATATTGTATTTCAGTTGATATTATATAACCCATACATACCTTATACTCTAAAATAAACTCTACAACTTTCTGGAGATCTTTATTTAGTAGAGATCTTTTCATTTCACAGCGTAGCAAATACTGCAATAAATAAATATATTCTTATGTTTCAAATTGCCAGTATAATAATATAAGAATGCAACTCAGTCATACGAAACAAAGTTTACTTCTGAAATTTAAAATTATACCTATTCTGAAAATCTTATGTAATGATTTAAAATATTTTATAAGTTTATCTTACCTGAATTGATTTAACTGATTCAACAGTGTTATTACGGTCACAATAACTGTCTTGTATATGTGATGTGTAAACAGCTATTTAATATCACATATACAAAATAATTATTATGACCATACATTCCATTATATTGAAGAATTACAGATATTTAATTTACTTAAACCAAACTTTTAGAAAGCTATTAAATTACTTGAAAATCTTCCACAAAGAAACCTCCAACATAAAGTTTAGTCAACAGGTAAATATGTATGCATTTTAATTTCACTGCCAAAACTCTTTCTGTAATTTTATGAAAAAGTCCAGTAATAAATCTGTTGTCTTTCATGTATTTCCTGTTCTCCAGCATGTAAAAATTATACTATTTGAGTCACAAATTAACCTTAATACATTTATGGTATATTTTAATAGACAATCCCATTATTAAGTTTATCCATGATGTCACATGTTGATACCTGGAAGTGCTTCTTAAATAGCTTCTGAAATCTTACTTATAAAACAACTACAGGATAACAATGCCGGTGGCTTCTACAATTAAAATGAATGGTATATTATTTATCCGATAGAGACAAGAATTAGCCTAAAATCAAGAAAACTGAAAAGAATTAGCATATTAAGCCAGCACAAACTGCTGGTTGGTTGGTTGTTTGATTTAAGGAACCAAACAAGATGAGCAATAATAATCCTCTCTAAAATGTTACAGAGACAGCTCGTCAGAGCAACTGGATAGTAGTTTGAAGGAATCTTGGGATCCTTCTCAGACTTAGAGAAAGGAAGGACAACAGCCTCGCACCAAGCATAAGGAAAACCATTCTCCTGCCAGATCTGGTTAAAAATAACCAGAAAAATAGTAGGAGAGGCAAGTGAGAGATGGTGCAGCATCTCATAGTGAATATCATCAGGTCTAACTGTTATACTGCCAGACCGATGAAGAGCAAACCAATGTGAATGGGTGATGGTAGTCATAGAGATGATCAGCCTGAAAAGAAAGAGGTGGTCACTCTGCCCTAGTCTTGATGGCTAAGAAGATGGGGGATGAGGCAGAAGTGCGAGATGCAAAGAAAAGCTTTTGCCAAGAGTATTGGCAATGCTCTTGGCATTGACAACTTCCTGGCCAAGGAAACATAGATGGCTACAGCCTCCAAGGGTATATTGAGTGACAAAGATAGGGTGGGCACATGCTGTTCAATTAGTGGTGCCACCTCTCCAGGCACCTGTTCTTCACACAGCCTGTTATTTTTATACAAAAAAAACTATCAAATGATGAGTATTGGTACGTTTTATAAATACATCCTGTAAAGAAAGACATACAGGATCGTAAGAATCAATCAGTGTTTTGATATCATTCATATTAGAATGGAAACTTGACAATTCCCTTTTATTAAAGTAGCCATTTTTACTTATGTGAATATGACCTGAATGAAAAGCCCCTCTATTTTTGACCACCTTGTTTCTCTTTACTAGAAGGTCTATTGGCCTCCATGGATACTGCATTGGATCAAGTGGGTAGGTTTCCATTGGTAGATGAAGATTCCAGTGACGGAGGACATAAAAGAATAATCATTCTGCATCTTGGGGCTGAAGAAGATGAACCTGAGAATAAACCAAAAGTCTGAGCCAATGGAAATGGTTCCAGGGAGCCACTGGAAGGAATGGTGGGGATAGATACAGGTGTTGACTCTTCCAAACTCTCTTAATTATGGAGGGCAAAAGATTCTTCACATGGTTTGAAAATGACTCTGTCATCAAAAACATGGAAAGATATATCTGCACTCCCACTGTAACAGTGAAATGGAATGCAGTGGTGTACACATGGGATGAAGTGGTGGATAGTAACTTTCAAGCCTCAGGGAAAGAAATGTGACCCATTTTAAATGCTGTACCTCTTTTTCCTCCACCCACTTAGGGCAAGAATGAAAGTGAGAGCCACTACAATTAGCACAATAAGGGACCATTTCTCACTCATAGGCATCACGATTCTTGCCAATGCAATCAGCACACATCAAGGAACCACAACATGATGTCTTTGAGTGACTGAACCACTGACATTGAAAACATCTTGGGTTTGGAATATATGGTCACACCTTGCAATTTAGGCAACCCACATTGATGGTGGCAGGTGAACATAGTGATGTAAGCATCAAAATTAGAACACTGGTCAGCATCATAATTCCATCTTTGTGAGTGGAGATACACCTCTTTGCAAAAAATTCTTGGGTGGAGAAAACAGTGAGGATCTCTAACTCGGGGACACTCTTCACATCTCTCTCAACAGTAACTCATGACAAATTCAAAGTAACATAAACAAATCAATGTTTATGTCCCCAGTGACCTTTGAATGCAGGAGGAGTTCACTATGTTTTGGAGTAGATGTTTCCACCAACATGTCCCCAGAACATAGCTTTCTGACTGACTTAGGAAAGCCAGCAGACCTCTCTAGTCCTTTCTGAATAAAAAAGGGAGGCATTTGTCCTAAAGAATTGTCTGATTAAGAATGCAATATCAGCAAATGAGGTACAGGTGTTCAAGAAGTTGAAGATTGCTGTTCAGAATCTTTAAGATGTGGTCATTACCTATGGTATGTTTGGAGATGCATAGTAAAGAAAGAATATTTCAGTGCCCACTGACTCTACCAACCACAGAGCCCTATGAGCAGATACACTACAATGCCAAATGCCAACTTTGAAGCAATGACATGGTTTTGTGAGCATTATACCCAAATACCAGTATCAGACACAATGCCCACAACACCCATTGAAAACCTCCAACACTGGTGATCAATTGACCCTTGTAGAAGAAGGGAAAGAGGTGATCTTACTGAAGTTTACAAGGTTATCCAAAAGTTCAATAACATAAAGGAATCTGATTTCTTTGAGCTAGATTTGAAGATATAGGATCAAAAGATACAGTTACCTTTATGTTTTGGAAAAGAAAAGCTAGGATTCAGTTAGGATAGATGTATTTTTCTTCCAGGATTACTAATTATAACCTCTGATGCAGTACTTACCTCCTTACACAATAAGCTAGAATTGCACACTGATTAAGAGGATGGGCTGGTGCAATCATCTGAAGAATACCCCTGACCATGAGAGAAGGGATTCCATAGATCAAAGGAAGAGAAGTGCACCACTTCTTTGCCCTTATGTTTACTTTGTAAAACACAGGGGTGAAAATTGCAAGGTGCAGAGTGGCTAGGGTGCATCCAACCCAACTCAGCAAGTCAACTACATACAAAACCTATGTAAGGATCAACATCCTACAGCAATCTGGGACTGGTCATTCAGCATCAAGAGAATGGATTCAATTTGTCCAAATCCAACACTTCAATGCTGGGAATTGACATCCATGTGAAGGTATGATTAGGGATCCAATTCAAAGGGTGAACTGCATGTGTATCCCAAATGATAGCTGTTTGTGGAATATAACACTGCATGGCCCTGACAGGATACAGCGGTCTGTCATGGTCTAAATAAGGGTAAAGAAGGGTGATGAAAAGTAGGAAAATAGGTAGGAAGGTAGGTATTCAATGTTTATTGGTACAAAGCTACAAGGCTATCTGTGCCAGACAAGATGTGATATAGTATAGGTAGAACAACATTGGTAGGAAGGTAGGTATTCAATGTTTATTGGCACAAAGCTACAAGGCTATCTGTGCCAGACAAGATGTGGTATAGTATAGGTAGAACAACGTTGGTAGGTAGGTAGGTATTCAATGTTTATTGGCACAAAGCTACAAGGCTATCTGTGCCAGACAAGATGTGGTATAGTATAGGTAGAACAACGTTGGTAGGAAGGTAGGTATTCAATGTTTATTGGTACAAAGCTACAAGGCTATCTGTGCCAGAAAAGATGTGGTATAGTATAGGTAGAACAACGTTGGTAGGTAGGTAGGTATTCAATGTTTATTGGCACAAAGCTACAAGGCTATCTGTGCCAGACAAGATGTGGTATAGTATAGGTAGAACAACGTTGGTAGGAAGGTAGGTATTTAATGTTTATTGGTACAAAGCTACAAGGCTATCTGTGCCAGACAAGATGTGGTATAGTATAGGTAGAACAACATTGGTAGGAAGGTAGGTATTCAATGTTTATTGGCACAAAGCTACAAGGCTATCTGTGCCAGACAAGATGTGGTATAGTATAGGTAGAACAACATTGGTAGGAAGGTAGGTATTCAATGTTTATTGGCACAAAGCTACAAGGCTATCTGTGCCAGACAAGATGTGGTATAGTATAGGTAGAACAACATTGGTAGGAAGGTAGGTATTCAATGTTTATTGGCACAAAGCTACAAGGCTATCTGTACCAGACAAGATGTGGTATAGTATAGGTATAGGGCAATTTAGGTAAAAAAGTAAAATATGTAAAATTAGAAACTGCAAGGAAGACTGAAACAAGAAGTACACCCTTGCTGTCAATCACCTGAAGTTGGCCTTTCCAGTACTGGGTTCAGTTCAAAAGAAAATTAAAAACTAAAACGTGCAAAATTAAGACTTGCCAGGAAGACTGAAGCATCAAAGTCAAATTTGCAGTCAGTCACCCGAAGTTGGCCTTTCCAGTTCTGGATTCAAGTCAAAATAAAGATTGAAATGTGTAAAAGAAATCGTGTGAAAACTTTAAAATGTGCAAAAGAAATCATGCTAAAACACTATATATCTGATAAAAAAACCTTAAATTAAGTGTAAAAGACCAATGGCTCTTAAAAATGTAAAAACACGAGTGAGATGAACAGTGCCACCTATAACATGAGCCAAAGTCAAGGGCAAACCTACCTTACAAATATCTTTAAAATGGTGTCGTTGTTCTAGGTGGTAAAGACGGCATGATAATAAAATGTGGATGATTGTGATCTGAGTGCCACATAGACCACAGACTGGTGCAGCAGTACCAGATAAAAGGAAGTGGTGGGTTAAACTGTGACCAATGTGTAGCCTTGACAAAACAACCTCCTCTCTTCGATCCTTACAGAAGCAAGAGGGCCAAAGACCTAGAGAAGGTTTGATTTGAAAAAGCTTGTTATCATGTTGCTCATTCCAGGTTCCCTGCCATCTGGTGTACAGTCTGGATTTGATAACTGGACCATAGTCCATGTATGGAATGGGTACTGGGATGATAGATCCAGAACAACAGGCTTTGCTGCTCTGTCAGCCAGCTCATTCCCACAAATACCAATATGACCTGGTATCCAAAAGAATTGGACAGAGACAGATGAGAGAGAAAGATGGGTCAGTTTGTTTTTGATATTGATGAGAAGAGGGTGGTAACTATCATAAAATGATTCCAGGGCCGATAGACAGTTGAGTGAGTCCATATATATTGTACAATTTGTATATTGCACTATTTCAATATGATTTAGGGCAAAAGAGATGGCATACAATTCAGCAGTGAAAACAAAAACTGGAGGAGTCTGTGTGCCACAATCGAACTGTCACAAACAATGGCAGAGCCCACTGAGTCACCCAATTTGGAACCACCTGTATATATAGGAATGGATGGATCATATGAAAGATGTTCAGCAAAAAAAAAAGAGTGAGATTTCCAATTGGGTGTATCTGCTTTCCTCAGATGGTTCAAAGATAGGTTACAATTGGGGACAGTAATTTGCCACTGTGGAAAAACCTGATTTGAAGAAACTGCAATGTTATTCAAGGATAAATTCAATTCTTCTAATCGTGCCTGGATACAGAGGCTAAAAGGAACAATGGGAGATTTTCTGTTATTAAAAAGTGTGGTCCATCGTGGTTGGAAAACACAACTCCAGGTAAGATGCTGTGGTAAGGATCGAAGTTTGGAAGCATATATTAGAGACAGTTGCAAAAAGCAAATATATAGAGAGGGTTCATGACATTTCACATACAGACTTTGCACGGAAAAGTACAAAAAGCTCCAATGCAAAGCCAAAGCCCCTGGTAATGGACTGGATTTAACATTTTCAGTGCTGAGGTTCTGGCAGAACCATAAACCACAGACCCTTAGTCAAGTTTGGATCGAACAAGGGCACGATAAATTTTGAGTATGGAGTATGGTT
Organism: Tachypleus tridentatus; assembly: GCF_004210375.1. Classification (NCBI taxonomy): domain Eukaryota; kingdom Metazoa; phylum Arthropoda; class Merostomata; order Xiphosura; family Limulidae; genus Tachypleus; species Tachypleus tridentatus. The sequence goes on along the minus strand of NC_134836.1, from coordinate 61,526,302 downwards.
CTGCTCCCCAAGAAGTAGAAGAGAGGACACGGAAAATGTTCGATGCTTTTAGACATTTGATACAGAGTTGCTTGATATGCGATATAAAATTTAATTTACAATCAAATATAAGACCTAAGAACTCTGCCTCAGGGATGACAGGAAGTACAACATCATCAAAACAAAGTTCTGGATCTGGGTGGATTCCCCGTTTGTAGCAGAAATGCATACAAATGGTTTTAGAGAGTGAAAGTTTAAAACAATTTGCTGTGGTACACTTCAGTATCTGATTGATTGCAATTTGTAGCTGCTGTTCAATAAACCTCATTTTTGATTACTGACATGAGATGTGATAGTCATCAACAAAAAGACCATTTGCAACTGTAGGGGATAGCTGTTCACTGATGGCATCAATCTTTGTAATGAAAAGTGTGACACTCAGTATACAGCCCTGAGGGACTCCAAGTTCCTGAGGGAAAAAATGAGAAAGTGTTGAGCCACACTGACTTGAAATCGGCACTTCATTAAGAATTGCTTGATGAAAAGTGTTAAGTTGCCACGTAATCCATATGAGTGAATGTCTCATAAAATGCCATATCTCAATGTTATATCATAAGCTTTATCTAAATAAAAAAAACAGTAACAAGATGTTGCCTTAAAAAGGCTTCTCTGATTGATGTTTCAAAGCAAATTAAATGGTCTGTTGTAGAGCATTGTCTTCAGAACCCACACTGAGTAGGTGAGAGGAGTTTGTTTGATTCAAGAAACCAAATGAGGCAAGCATTGATTGTCCTCTCTAAGACCTTACTGAGACAACTTGTCAAAGCAATTGGATGGTAATTCAAAAGACTCGTTGGATACTTGCCAGGTTTTAGAACAGGGAGTATGATAGCCAAGCATCAGGATAGACATTTTCCTGCCATATCCGATTAAAGACAGCTAGAAGAATAGTAAGAGAGTCCTGGGAAAGGTGGCATAACATCTCATAATGTATATTATCAGGTTCAACTGATGTATTGCCAAACCAATAAATTGCAAGTTTGAGTTCCATAAGTGTAAGAAGGTGATTGTAGACATAGGAATGGTAAGTTGAAAAGAAAAGAGGCAGGTGCTCTGCCTTGTTTTAATGGCTAAAAAGGAAGGAGATAAGTTTAAAGAGCTAGATACATGAGAGAAAAAGTCCCCAAGAGTATTGGAAATGCTCTGTGCATCTGCAACTTCGTGCCCATCAGATATTAAGATAGAGAGGGGGGTAGAAGTATATCTTCCACTCACCCTCCAGATCTTATCCCATATAACTTTTGTGCTGGTGGTTGAAGCAATGCTGGAAGTGTATTTAATCCAAGATTCCTTCTGGCTTTGACATCTAACTTGTTAAGCGTGTGCACAGGCTTGCTGAAATGCAATGCGATTTGAGAGCGTGTGGTATCTTCAAAATTTATCCCAAGCATGTTTCTGAGTTTTTAGTGTTGTAGAAAAGGCAGAATTCCACCCAAGTAGCAGCTTGTATAATACTGTTGGTTACTGCTGCCATACAATCATCTATGGATGATTTACATAAGATGGCAGGATCAAGTTCTGAGAGAGTAGTGAAAGAAGGCCAGTTGGCCTGGACCAACTTCCACCGAGGTACATGGGTCGAGTGGTACTGATCACAGCCAATCTCTCATAACAGGATGGGAAAATGATCACTACCTCAAGGATTGATGTCAACCTCCCAGGAAAAGTGAGTGAGTAGTGAAGGGGAACAGACAGAAAGATATATAGCTGTAAATGACTGACTGGGTGCATAAAAATATGTGTAAAAGCCAGTATTGAATAGAGCCAGCTTGTGGTTCAGGAGCATATGCTCTATGGCGTGCCCTCTCACATCAATACGGGGGCCACCCCAGAGGGGAATATGCCCATTGAAATCTCCCAAGATTAAAAAGAGGGATGGTAGTTGCTCAATGAGGGTATCGAGGTCTGATTGATTATAATGCATTTTAGGCATAAAATATAGACAGAGAGCAAATAGTGATGGTACAACCCAAGTACACATGGATGGCTACAGCCTCCAAGGGTGTGGTCAATGACAGGGACCAGATGGGCACATGCTGATCAACCAGCAATGCAACTCTCCCATGACCCCATCCTACATGTAGCCTGTCATTCTGATATAATGAATAGTGTAAGATAGTAACTATATTTGTAGGCTGTAGGAATGTTTCCTGCAAAGAAAGACATATGGGATGATAAAAGTCAATCAGATCTTTGATGTCAGTCACATTTGATTGGAAACCTCGACAGTTCCATTGGATTAGTATGGCCATGTGTAATTATTTCAGAGGAGAAGACGGTAAAGAGTCCTTATGCTCATGACTGCATTTTTTTCTTTATTGGGTGTGGGTCTAATGCCCTCTATGGATCCTGCTCTAGCTCGAATGGTCGAGTCTGACCCCACCCCACCATGGAGCTCTAAAAGGGGATGCACTACAGTGCCTTAAGGGCACTGCAGCAACGCCAGGGTTTCGTGAGCATTATACCCAAACACCAGTGTCAGACACAATGTCCACAACACCCATTGTGAACATCCTATGCTGGTACTCAGTTGACCCTGGCCCAAATGAACTAGCCGATTGATCCTGGGGGGGGGCCACCCCAAGACTGCCCGTTTACAGGAATTCAAGGCCAATGGACCCCTAAACCACCAGGATTCTCTCCTCCCCTTCACAGATTACCACGTATGGCAAACATGCAGGTGAATGTTTAGATCCCAGAGGAGGTAAACTGTAAGAACAGAACCTTCTCTGGAAGGCCCCCTCACCACGTAGAGGAATCCACATCGAGGGGAGGAAAATAGGAGAGAGGAATGATCAGGATAAAGAAGAAGACAAGTAGGATGATGAAGTAAACATCAACTGCAAATAAATCAGATCAATGACATACACACGCAAAAAGAGAAAATAGGTCTAAAGAACAAATGGAACAACGTACATAAAGAAAGTGGATCAAACTGGGAGAGAAGTAATTCTTGATGATAAGAAACCCACTTGAAATAAAAATGTACCTTAAAATGGCTGGTATGGATATTAACACTTTTATTGATAAGGGGAAAACAATGTTTCACCCTTCGTAGGTCATCTTCAGGTTAAGAAGTGTCAATACCCATACCAGCCATTCTGAGATACAAACTGGGGAAGAGTTGGGGCACAGAGGACCACATTAATCTCCCAGTGCAGAAGGAGAGAATGACTGGAAGGTATCTGAATCTGGAAATAACACAAGCATAGTGAGAATAGCAGAAGCAGAAACCATACAGTATCTGGAGAAATGGAAGGAATGGGAAAGAACTGCCCTAAGTCCAGAAACTGAAAGGACTAGAGATCCACAGTCACAAAGCCAGATGAAAAATTGTCTAGTCCAGAAAAATGATAAGAAACTGGAAGAAATGTGGTCATGATTAACAAAAAAAAAAAAACATCTTCAACCGGAAATAAAAAATGTCACCCAAGAAGCACAAACACAAAAATAAGTCTGTACTCTACAGCTACAAATGAGAAATAAAGATTTGGTAGAGGAGTGTAGAGGGAGTCATATGAATCATGTGAGCATAGTATACAACTACTGGTTTATTGATGAAGAATGATAATTTGCATGAGAGACATGTTAACACATACTTATTCAAATAAGGGTGGAGCACAAGGCTCGTGGCATGTTTAAAAAAGTTTGTTTACAGAGAGCAGCACTGAACAAGAATAGCTGATATTGTGAGAGGGAATTAGTACAATACTGGAAAAACAGTTACAGTATGCTATCCACTTATAAAGAGATTATCACACGACACTGGTTCATATTTTTATAAAAATCATGTCATCAACATACTTTCTGATTTTCTTACCCTCCATTATTATTTAAGGTTAAGTTGTTTTCACTATATTTCATTACTTCAATGGTTTTTCTAATATTTTTAACAGTCATATTATGTGGTTGAACCAGAATAATCAATTTTTCCCAGTGGATGATATGTCCAGTATAAGATACTTATTGAGCTAATGCAGAGTTTTCACTTTTGTTTTGTTTTTTAAATTTAATCTAAATTTTATGTTTTCTCTAGTATGACCAATGTATGACTACAATCACATTGAACTTGATAAACACCTATTTTTTTCATTAGATTCATTTCATCTTTAGTTTTATTTAATATTAACTTAATTTTATGGTCTGTACATGACAGTAAGATGTTTTTGTTTTTGAATTTGTGAAGATATTGACACAACAAACCTGGGATATGTATATTTCTCATCCATTTCATCAAATGTTGGTTTTAGTTTATTTTTCTGTTCAACACTTAATTTGTTAAAGTTCCTCCTGGCTCTATCAACAATATGAGTGTGGGAAACCTCTGTCTAATGCTACATGTTTAATAAATAACAATTCATACTTTAAATCTGCTGATTAGAACACAGTTTTAAAGACCTGTAAACATAAGAGTAAAAATCTGACATTTGTCAGCTTGATGTACTTGAATTTTCAAGGGGCTTTTGATAAGGTTGCACACAAAAGATAAACTAAGAGAATCACTCTAGAGAAAGTCAGAGAAAGACCAGTAAATTGGATTGTTGAATGACAGAAACCGAGAAGTTGATATTAATAGCCTGTACTTTGGATTCTGCTTTCTTTCATCTGCAATAATGATATTTATAGGGGCATAAAAATATCAGTAAACATTGGAAGTATTATAAAATTCTTGAATACTTCTAGTACAATTGAGAATGTTCTTATATTACAGGATAACTTGGATTAATTAATCACTTGTATAAATATCTCACAAATGACCTTTAATTTTAAGAGCAAGATAATTCATTTGGATCATGTTACATGTAGATGAGAACCACTCAAACCCACTGAAGTATTGCTCTATTGCTAGTAGCTAAGATAATAAAACTGTATTGAAATACTTTCATTGGAAGTCAAAATAGGTAATTATTTCTTATACAAATAACAAGTTAGGCTTCACTATGACTATTGTGTACAATTTCAGTGTTATCTAAAAACAGGATATTGATTTATTGGAAACAGTTGAGAAGAAGGTTACTCCAGAGATGGATATGTTATCTTACTGGCATAGTTTAAGATCTTTAAACTTTTTTGACCTTGATAAGATGAAGATAAGAAGCAATCTTATTGAATTTTACAAGATTATCTGAAGATTGAAAGAATACCAGCCTCTGATTTATTTGTGCTACACTCTGAAGTCTGTAGAAGTACAGGACACAAATTTAAGCTCCAGTTAAGACAATTTTAATTTTCTAATAAAGTAATTAGTTTATGAAAAGTTGCCATGAATATTAGTAGAGACTGGCATTTTACAGTGTCCAAAAGGGATAATCATTAGTTTTCTGAAAAATTAATGGTGGATTTAAGTTTTACTTTTCCTTCCACATTGGAACAGAAATACAGCCTCGAAAAACAAAACAGCCTTGGATATTGTTGACTGTATATTCCAAGAAAAACAAATTTCAAAGTTTTTTGTGCACCAGCTATAATGAAGAGGGGAATATGAAACCATTATGTATAGTATAAAGGTGAGAACCAAAGAAACTAATACAAATAACAATAAGCTTCATAATGTTAAAACCGTTGATACTCTTTTATATAGTAATGACTAAATTCTAATAATATTAAAACTGTTAATACTTCACAGAAGAGTTTAATTTACAAAATTTTAATCACATATCATTTCTGGTGAAATTTTGATAAGTTGTACATATTTTTACAGGGTTAATTATTTTCACACAATATTTGTACTTTAAAAGATATGAGAACTTACCTGAATATTAATAAATACACCATGATATGTTTCATAGAGGCATTTGTTACTCTTTGGCTTCAGAGGAAATTCAAAAGGAATTTCAGTTCTACCAGAAGGTAATCTTCCAGGTTTGGCTATCTCCAAAATACAGTGGATAAGTTGAATTGGCTATAAGGTAGAAACATGTATATAATCATACTTAAAGAAAAACACAGTAAACATGGGAATGTTTTATACAATATTAATTCACCATTAAGGTAATTAATACCAGGGTCTAAGGTAATTACAAGCTTCTGATGTAACAGTCTGACCTACATAGTCCATACAAATTAATGTTTAAATTTAAAATAGAAAATGTGCATTATTTGAAAATTAGTAATATTAATATACGAGCTATGAAGTAACAATTCAGTTACATTGATCTAAAAGTTAATTGATTAACTGTAAGAGACCATGTGTTCAAATTAACAAAGAATCAACTATTGACAGCACAGTTCTGGAACCACAAGCACTTGAACAAACTTGATAATGTGTTCTATATGATGTCCGTGCAATTTGAACCAAATCTGGATCAACAGCAGGATTAACATGGCAGTATTACCTACGATTCCAAACTTTTCAAACAACCTTTAATGAAGATAAATATATTCTTAAAAATAAATAATACTGAATTATTGTTGTTTTAAGTACTAACAGAAGTGCATTCTTGTCAGCACTGACCTTAACAGAACTGTAAAATGCTTCAAATATTCCAACATTTTTGGCACTCAACTGCATTGAAACATTCCCTTCTATTGAAAGGGCAATCCCTTCATGTTTCACTTCACCTTTACTGTCAATTACCACAACTCCACTGACATATTCCTGTAAAATAAAAATGATATTTATACATGCTTGCACTTAGAATACATTTCTCACATTTACTGTACACAAAGAAAAACCTAAAAGTAAAAAGACATTTTTTATATTTAAAAACTTCATGGTGTTAAACAAACACTAAAATATCAAAGTATTTAATTTTGTCTATATTACCAACAGTTATGCTCCTGTAATTTATAATTGAATGAGACATTCTTTAAATACAGGCATTTAGCAAGACAATTTTCACTGAAATTTTAATTATATACTATAGAATGTGATCAAATACTGATCCATGAATATGTATCAGATAGTATTATCAAAGGGTATGTTTATTAATACAAATACAAAATATTAATAATTCCATGCTAGAAAAGGAACTAAAATAAACAATAGTTAGAAGTAATGTTTCTATCTAATGATCTCTTCACAGATACGGCCATCTTGTCTTAATTAGGCATACTAAAGTAAACAATATATACACCAATAGTTCACAATAGAGTATATACACTTCAACAATTGTGTTTGACAATACATAGTGTTCACTTTAGAAATATTGTAAAATTAGACGTATACTAATACAGTCAACAAATTACGAGACATTTGACTGAAATACTATATGAAACTTATAACATTTAGAGTAGCATAAACAAACAATAATCATGTCTAACAGCTCTGTACAAAAAGAATGGTCAAATAATTTTAATCTACAGTTAAAATAAGTATTTAAAGTATGTTATTAATATATAGATAAATTTGTGGAAAAACAAGAGAGCAACTGCTACAAATTTAATACAATACTAGCAAGAGTATTCAAAAAATATATTACAAATTCTTTATTTGATCATAAGGTATAGTAACAACCTAACTTAGACTAATGTGTGGTTTATTTGTTAGACTAAAGTAAAAGTAGCTTAATACTATTATTAAAATTTAGACACTGCTGAACTAAAACTTCTAACAGTTTGACTATGTACCTCAGTGTGTAATGAATCACTTGAAAATTCTACCAATTTTATGATAAATATGTGTCGCATTCTCATACGTTTTATACAGATGCATGTGTATAATGTCAGATTTGTAAATAATTCTCTACATATTAAATAAAAATTTTCACAATTATTAATTAACTTGTACCTATTATTTATTAACAATACCGAGCTATCACTTTCAGTTATCCAGCATGGCCAGGTGGCGATGACAGTTAACCCACTATCTATGGGTTGCGAGTTTGAACTTTTGTCACATCAAACATGCATGCCCTTTCAGCCATGGAGGCATTAAAATGTGATGGTCAATCCCACCATTCATTGGTAAAAATGTAGTCCCAAAACTGGCAGTGGGTGGTGATGACTAACTTCCTTCCCTCTAGTTTTACACTGCTAAATCAGGAGCAGATAGCACAAATAGCCCTCATTTGGCTTTGTGCAAAATTCAAAACAGACAAACTTTCAGTTGACAAGACATTTACTTTCTGTGTTTCAATTATTACAAAGGTATCAAGTACTGAAAGGAAAACTCAATATACATTCCTATTATAAACTACAATTTGGAAGTATCAAAAGAAAAACATATACACCAAAGTTCTATGTTATTTTACAGAAACAAAATGGTGGTTTATCTTTCTTCTAAAACACATGTGTTGAATGATTAGTTTTAAGATCTTTCAAGCTTTTGCCCAGTTATAAATGTCATCATTGATGGTCCATATAAAATGTGAAATGGTTGAAATAAATTTTATGTCAAATGTAGTAATTACTACTTGTACTAATGTATTCTAAAGACAGGTGGTGTATTAAAACTTTAAATAAAAGTTTTTAGAATACATTTTTTACTTCAACTGGGTTTCTCATCATCCAAACCACTAGTGCTACTAGTATGCAATCATTGTGATACACCTAGTTCTTGTAAGTTCTACAAATAAACTTAAATATTGTAGTGACTAACAAGGCTGTATTTAAGAGTGGGTCAACTGAGCTATGGTCTAACACCCTACACAACAGATTCCTGTTGGCCTAATAAAAATACATTTTTATAACTAAATACAAAAAAATGCATTTTATTTATTTAAAATAAAGCAGGGCAGTTTAACATTAACTGATATTCACAAACCCCCATTTTGAAATTTATAACACCACATATTCATGTATGATTTATGATACAAATAAAGTATGTAAAACGTGCGAGTTTTCTATAAAAAAAAAATAAATAAAATTACATTTTATTTGCAGTGAACAATTGACAGATCTTATAAAAAAAATTATTTTTTTTTTACTGCTGGACTCTGAAGAATAGTTGGTAGATACATCCTCAAAAATCACACGACACATGTATAATACAGAATCCCCAGCTGCCTCACCATCCCAGACCTTCTTATACCCTAGATGCACCTCTGGTAACTAGTACCTTCCTCCCAGAAAGTTGGTTGGGTATCCCTATCAAACACGTCAAAATATCTAAATTCGTATTATTATAATACAGTCTACACTACATTATTTACAAACCAAAAGCAATACACATCACATTACATACTTACTCCCTCATGATATATTTTATTGACTTTTTTAAGCCTTATATCCAACTGAGCAGACATCAATATTATTATTAACTGAGATGCTTCCACAATTCTGAACTAATCACTCTTTTCTACACATGAATTGGATTATAAAATCTGCCTCAATTCACCGCCAGGTATTCTATAACACATTAGTCACCGCCCACAACTAGCGCGTGTGACATTCTATTATATTAACATATAAAACATATAATACAATGTATACTCGAACATGAATTCGATTTCGAAGGCAATTTTGCTCAATTTAATCATACGAATACTACTAAGCCTAATAAGTGAGCTCAGCTTCTTTTATGAATCGAACAAAATTTACCAGAATCTCTTCATTCGTTCTCAGATAATTATAATAAAACCGATTATTTAATATTTATAATGCAAAAACATTTAAAACGATAATGATTACTTGTTTATTTTAAACTTGTAATTTCAAGTCATTTATTATTTGACCTGTATTATAATTGACGGAATCATGTACATATTTGACACTATTTTTTTATATATTTTATGTAATTATTTCATATTATTACGTTATTAAGATGGCCGTGACCCCTATGCATGTTTAATTCGTAACAAAGGCTAATGCAGGTCGCTATTAGAAATAAACTATTTTATCAGTAGCGTACTAGACCTTGGTGCAATGCGATGCAAAGACAGATCCCTCGTATTGCGGGCTCCCGAAGTAATGCAATATATATATATATATATATATTTTTTCCATACCTTTAGCTGATACGTACAAACAGGCTCTAAAAAAAACTGCACCGACCAACGATACTGAATAAACTGGAGAGTTATGATGGCTTGAGTTCAACCGGAATGAAATTCCTAGCCCTTCTTTCGAAATTTGAATGTAAAACAAAGCAGTACGTCTCAAAAAGAAAAAAGTTCCTTTCTCTCTGTTTGTTTGTTATTAATCACAAAACTACCCAGTAAGCTGTATGTAATGTACCCATTATGTGTATCGAAAGCCATCAGATTTACCGCTGAACCACTAAAATGGAGCCTAACTTAAGAGGGAAAGCAGAGATAAGTGAAGATGACCAGTAAAATGACTGAAATGCCACGGTACCCACAAGTGGGTTTTGGTAGAATACACGATAGCCTGTATTATTAACATAGGCGTTAAGTTGTCTAGCTACGCTTCTGCACTGGATGCTACTAATGTTTTCCTAACTAAATATCGTTTCTTATGCTCAAATAAGTGCACTCAGATATACTTTTTCATTTATTTATTAGTTTCACAATATATAATCATAATATATATTATCTAATACAGTGAAATACAATTTTGTGACATTTTAGTTGCTATCTATCTAGTTGCAAATCTTTAACCATGTGATTCTCTATAAGTACACCACTTTTCGTTCACTGTTAAATAAATCTACTGTATATTATACCGAAAGATCTTTAACCGCACCCTTAATGTAATTATTTATTTTATCACGTTTATGGTTTCACATGTTGTTGCCAACTATCTTTTTGCGGGCCTAAATTAGGGACGGCTAGCACAGATAACCCTCAAGTAGCTTTGTGCGAAATTCCAAAACAAACAAACAAACGTTGAAACTAATTAGGCCTAATATTTAATTTATCATTTAATTTGTTCTAATATTCATTTGTCCCTTTAACTACATGTGTTAACGATTCTAAATTGCTATTGTTTTTTTAATATTTCAGCATTATCATAATAGTGGTTTCAGACTTTATCTTTCTTCTTACACTTTATTACACTTTAGATTGTTTACATTTACACCGCTTCTTGTTAACTTTACAAAGAGTCAACAATATCTGACATAACAAACCATTAAACTAAACTGATGTTCAGAGAATGACTAAAGAAATTGTGCCTTTCTTACCATTAATATGAATTGTATTTAAACAGTTCTGAATTTGAACTTCTACACACGATTACTGTAACACAGTGATATGTAATTTGGAAGAATTAAAAGTAAAATTAATTGATGTATCGCTATGAAATAAATGTTAGTCATTTTACACATCTACGGCATAAATAATCATGACATGCATATATGTATACAACTACATGTTCTATATTGTTATACTAGAAATGTTATAATGTAAACCATCTTGTAATGTTTACTAAATGTTCTGTAATCTTATTGGGGGTTTTTAATTTCGCGCAAAGCTATACAAGGGCTGTCTGGGCTAGTTGTTCCTAATTTAGCAGTGTAAGACTAGAGAGAAAGCAGCTAGTCATCACCACCCACAGCCAACTCTTGAGCTACTCTTTTACCAACAACTTGTGAAACTTACCGTAACTTTATAACGCCCCCACGGCTGAAAGGGCGAGCATGTTTGGGGATTCAAGAGTTGGCGGTGGGTGGTGATGACTAGCTGTCTTCCCTCTAGTCTTACATTGCTAAATTAGGGACGGCTATCAGAGATAGCCCTCGAGTAGCTTTGTGCAAAATTAAAAACAAGACAAATTGTCTTTTGTTTCCCAAAAGTAATTACAAAATACGCTTTTCCTTTCAATACTAGAACTAATTATTTAGGCAAGACAATGAGAGACGAAATATTCTAAGAAATGCTACGTATATAGGAAATTTAGTGACTTAAAAGTGACGATTTAAACATCGAAATGGTTGTGATATATATGTTTATAATGGTATAAAACAGTATAGACCCATTTACTTCTTTTAGTTTAATTACATAACTTATCAAATGTACGTACAACAATTTGCACTTAGAAAAAGAAATATTTTATTAGTTTCTGAATATTTTAATTTGTTATTTGTGAGAGAATTCCAGGAAATTACGCTGTTAACAACAATTGTAAATAATACTTTACCTTTATAAGTTGACAGAATTTTGAATCAAAAACGACTTTATTAAACAACATAATTCATTATATAGCAAACAGCTTTGTGGGACAATTATTTATTTTTTGGATTCATTTTAATATTTGAAACAATCATTAATTTCACGTGATTTTGCAATGCTCTTGTGAATCGACGTTGTGGCCAGAGTCCATCTTGATCAGCTAGCTAGGGGCTACTCGAATGGTTTTTATTTCCTACTACTGGGCGCTACTACAGAAACACACTACTTAAATTCTATGTGTTAGCCCCGACACTCCTTTAGTTATCTTTTATTCAACACTAAAATCAAAGGTTCGATTCCCCTCGATGAGCTCAGCAGATAGCCCGATGTGGCTTTGCTATAGAAAAACACACAAACACTTTTATTCAAGAGCTAATTAGTAATGATAATCGAGTTAAATGTATGATCGCTCTAGTGAGGCATGGAGCGAAGAAAATATTTTTGGGTATGTTGAAAATAGTACCAATCCAGGTCACTGTTGTTACTGAATCTTTATAGGTGCTCCCCCCCGCTAGTACAGTGGTAAGTTTACGGATTCACAACGCTATAATAAAGAGTTCGATTTCCGTGGTGGGCTCAGCAGATAGCCCTGATGTGGCTTTGCTATAAGAAAAGCACACACCTTTATAGGTGAAGTTACACATCCTGTGTGTACACTAGGCTTTGTGCATCTTCCACAACGCTTCGCTATTTCCTGAAGAATCTATTTAAAGACTGAGTTTTTCGTAGAGTCCATAGATAAAATCTGCCATAGTATAATTTCTCTAAATTCACAATTTTCTCAAAGTCCGAGTCCAAAGCAAACCATTCCAATTGAAGTCATACAATGTTCTTGTACCTATATTATCTGTGTTACAGGGAAATAGTACAGTACATTTACAATAACTGTTTACCATTATTAATAATAAAAAACATGTTAAGAATTACTTGCAGTACTTGTAACAACATGTACACCCAATTCATGTTACAGTAATTTTAAGTTCTTAATGATACCCATGTTTTTCACCGCATGTTCAGATGGTTATTATATTATACACTTCAGAAGGTGATCACCATATGTTCAGATGGTTATTATATTATACACTTCAGAAGGTGATCACCATATGTTCAGATGGTTATTATATTATACACTTCAGAAGGTGATCACCATATGTTCAGATGGTTATTATATTATACACTTCAGAAGGTGATCACCATATGTTCAGATGGTTATTATATTATACACTTCAGAAGGTGATCACCATATGTTCAGGTGATTATTATATTATACACTTCAGAAGGTGATCACCATATGTTCAGATGGTTATTATATTATACACTTCAGAAGGTGATTATGTTTATTGTACGAACATTTGTTAATGAATTAAACAAGAGATAAAAGTTTAATTATCAATTTTATGAAATGAATTAATTTATTATAATTTATTAGTTTTGGACACATACCGTATTTTAATATTTTATTTTCTAGTAACACTTAAATACGTAATTAGATCAATGCCATCTATACTGTTCTTCCTGTATTGAAGAGTGCTTTTTTTTTAAATAACGAAAATTCTGAATAGTAGTAAGTACAACGTTGTAATGATCATGTGAAGTGTAATAGTTTGCCCAAATGTTTTTTTATACCAAAGCTAAATCGGACTGGGTCCACCGAGAGAAAACGAAACGAATTTAACGTTGTAAACCTGTGAATTGACTACTGTCCCTCCGGACAATCAGATGTAGGAGTCATATTTTAGGATTTTATTATGAAGTCAATATTTTATTGAAATGATCATAATTATCCAAAGATATTTCTTAACTGCTTATAAGAAAACTCATCTTTTTAACGAATAAAATCAGCATAAAATACCAAACTACACTTAAAAAAAACAACAAGACATTGAATATGCTTGATTCGAGAAACCATTTGTAATATAGTCACAAAATATTATACTGAATAGATTCTTGAATAATTTATTATCCGTATTAAGTTTCTTCAAATGTAGGACAGTGAACAGGTTAAATTCAGTACAAAAGTGAACGTCTCATACCAGTTATTTTTTTCCCTGTTTTATTTTTTGTATAAATAAGATGATTTTAGTACTAAATGTAATAAAAGGATTAAATTTGTTAATAATTAACCCTATAGTCAGCTGCAAATGTATAAAAAACACGATAAAGAAAAAAATGTAATAATTTCTAAAGCTATTACCTCGTAACCAGTTAAGCGAGTTTTTATTCTTGAAATTGAAACAAAAAAGTGACTCAGTTATCAATTTTTGATTAAATTTGACAAAGAAATTACTATGTTTAATACAATTAATAATTGATAAAGCTTCATATTTACAAAATTTAGGAAACATAAATAAGATCCCTCTATTTTTTAAGGGAAAATAATTTGAGAGATTTCATCTTATCCACATATGGCAACTCCTCCATCCAACAGTTCAGTATTTTTTATGAGGTAAGGAGCCCAAGACTGAATACAATATAACAAATGTGACCTAATTAGTAATTTATAGAGTGAAATTATAATCTCTTTAAACTTAAACTGAATATTTCTGTAGATACAACTTAAACTCCTATTTGTACTACCATTAGCAAGAGCACGTTACTTGGATAGCCTAAAAGACTGATCGACTACTACCCCAAGATCCTTTTCCTTCATAACAATTTTAATATTATTCCTGTCCAAAATTATACGAATAATTCAAATTGTGATAACCCACATGGTTTATTGTGTACTTATTATAATTAACACCCATCTGCCATTTATTTGGCTAACCCAATAAATAATCTAAATCCTTTTGTAAATCAGCAGCATCCTCTTCACAGTTAGCAACACATAAGACCGTAATAGCACCTGTAAATTTAAGTAATGTATTGATCCTTCTTTTATTATGTCATTGATGTAAATCAAAAATAGAAAAGGTCCCAAGACTGGATCCTGATGTACTCCACTTGTGAGAATAATCCAGTTTGACTGAACTTCATTTGTAACAACCCTCTGCTTTCTTCAATCTAGTCAATCTTCTATCCAACTTACTAACTTATCCCCACACCCACATATAATTTTTTATAAGCCTTTTATGTGCCACCTTGTCAAATGCTTTCTGAAAATACATATATGCCAAATCTAAACCCCTATTCCCGGCTACATAAGCAGTAACCTTTTCAAAGAACGTGATGGTTAGTTTTACTGTTTCTTTTACAAACAAACTCTATATTGTCACTTGAAAAAACATGGATTGTTAGTGCAGATTGCCCTTGGTTAACTTCGCTTGAAATTGGATAAACAAATAAACAGAAAATCAAGCCAAAAATTTGATAATATTGAGA
Source organism: Tachypleus tridentatus (assembly GCF_004210375.1). Taxonomy (NCBI): domain Eukaryota; kingdom Metazoa; phylum Arthropoda; class Merostomata; order Xiphosura; family Limulidae; genus Tachypleus; species Tachypleus tridentatus. The sequence continues at coordinate 61,510,931 of NC_134836.1, read as the reverse complement.
GAACTATCCCCAATATAGTTTGTACTTATTACAATAAGGTGACTTCTTTCACGACACACTTTTCACCTACGAAAATTTGTCACCCCACAAGTTAAGATAAGGAGAACACAGTCTCTAAGTAATCATGATCCTCTGTATGACAGACCAATGTTACCAGAGAAGAAGAAACTGATGTAATACCAGAATATTTTTCAATGTCATCTTCCATGGAATCTTGAAGAGAAATTACTTATAACAATGTCTGACAAATGTAAACAATAATGTCCATTGTGTGTTTAACTCTACATGCATAAGGAATGAGTGTGTAAGTGAAATTATCTCTTAAATTTTGATGGAATGAAAATGTCTGTTACTCTGAGTCAGAGGAGAAATAAAAAAAATATTATTCTAAATACCACATCAATATCATGATCTGGTATGCACACTGAACTAAACCAGAATTCATGATCTGGTATGCACACTGAAATAAACCAGAATTCATGATCTGGTATGCACACTGAAATAAACCAGAATTCATGATCTGGTATGCACACTGAACTAAACCAGAATTCGGGATTCTGGTTACATGATCTGGTATGCACACTGAACTAAACCAGAATTCATGATCTGGTATGCACACTGAACTAAACCAGAATTCGGGATTCTGGTTACATGATCTGGTATGCACACTGAAATAAACCAGAATTCAGGATTCTGGTTATGTTGGTGAGCTTGTTTCTGGTTATGTTGGTGAGCTTGTTTCTGGTTATGTTGGTGAGCTTGTTTCTGGTTATGTTGGTGAGCTTGATTCTGGTTATGTTGGTGAGCTTGATTCTGGTTATGTTGGTGAGCTTGATTCTGGTTATGTTGGTGAGCTTGATTCTGGTTATGTTGGTGAGCTTGTTTCTGGTTATGTTGGTGAGCTTGATTCTGGTTATGTTGGTGAGCTTGATTCTGGTTATGTTGGTGAGCTTGTTTCTGGTTATGTTGGTGAGCTTGTTTCTGGTTATGTTGGTGAGCTTGTTTCTGGTTATGTTGGTGAGCTTGTTTCTGGTTATGTTGGTGAGCTTGTTTCTGGTTATGTTGGTGAGCTTGATTCTGGTTATGTTGGTGAGCTTGATTCTGGTTATGTTGGTGAGCTTGATTCTGGTTATGTTGGTGAGCTTGTTTCTGGTTATGTTGGTGAGCTTGTTTCTGGTTATGTTGGTGAGCTTGATTCTGGTTATGTTGGTGAGCTTGATTCTGGTTATGTTGGTGAGCTTGATTCTGGTTATGTTGGTGAGCTTGATTCTGGTTATGTTGGTGAGCTTGATTCTGGTTATGTTGGTGAGCTTGATTCTGGTTATGTTGGTGAGCTTGATTCTGGTTATGTTGGTGAGCTTGATTCTGGTTATGTTGGTGAGCTTGATTCTGGTTATGTTGGTGAGCTTGATTCTGGTTATGTTGGTGAGCTTGATTCTGGTTATGTTGGTGAGCTTGATTCTGGTTATGTTGGTGAGCTTGATTCTGGTTATGTTGGTGAGCTTGATTCTGGTTATGTTGGTGAGCTTGTTTCTGGTTATGTTGGTGAGCTTGATTCTGGTTATGTTGGTGAGCTTGATTCTGGTTATGTTGGTGAGCTTGATTCTGGTTATGTTGGTGAGCTTGATTCTGGTTATGTTGGTGAGCTTGATTCTGGTTATGTTGGTGAGCTTGATTCTGGTTATGTTGGTGAGCTTGATTCTGGTTATGTTGGTGAGCTTGATTCTGGTTATGTTGGTGAGCTTGATTCTGGTTATGTTGGTGAGCTTGATTCTGGTTATGTTGGTGAGCTTGATTCTGGTTATGTTGGTGAGCTTGATTCTGGTTATGTTGGTGAGCTTGATTCTGGTTATGTTGGTGAGCTTGATTCTGGTTATGTTGGTGAGCTTGATTCTGGTTATGTTGGTGAGCTTGTTTCTGGTTATGTTGGTGAGCTTGATTCTGGTTATGTTGGTGAGCTTGATTCTGGTTATGTTGGTGAGCTTGTTTTTCAAAAGTGGATTTAAATAAATTAAAGACAATTATTTTTTCTCGTACACAGAAAATATTTTTATTAACACAAACTGACTGATTTACTTAACCTAAAACAATATACATGTTAAAATAACTCTTGAACTGAAATTGTTCATGTTATTAAATTATTTTAATACTACGCAGAGATAAGTAAATTGGTTATTCGAGTAGCAATCATGCTGAGTTATACTGGTTCATTTAAATTCAACGAATGGGATTCCTTATTCTTAATAGAAATGTTTAAAAATAATACTAAGTGATGTTACTCCGAATGTGGTGACTATAATGCAATATTTTCTTTTCATTTAATTTGTAAGTGCAGAAAACTAGTTTGTCTTCTAACAGGAAAGGCATTGAAATTTTTTTGTTGCTAAGCTTTCTGTTTGTTAAAAAAACTTACCTCATAATCGAACACTATAACTAGAAATAAAGCAAGATTAGGTTGGTAAATTTGGTTATAACAAGTTAATCTATGTAATCAAAATAACAATGTGTGTCCGAGCTGCTTCACATGGAAAGCCAATATTCATATTAGTGAAATGTACATTGGTACTTTCACTTTTATATATAGTACAGGAGTAAACGGCGTTTAACGTGCATTGTTCTAAACGAGTGCAAAACCATCAGGTATATAATATTAAATACAGTAACTGGAGACGCATTAAAAACACCCAAAGAAAAACATTAAATTAATTTTTTATCTTATTTGGTTATAAATAACACAAAACTATTTATTACAGCTCAACATAAACAAAGAGATAAAGTGATGTTTGCTGTTTTTATCGTAACTGTGTTCAAGCCTGTGTCGTAGTCCCATTGTTGTGACATTGTGAACTTCCAGAGTAGGTTAGATTCATTTGAACTAGGATAAAGAAGTAAGTCACCAGAATGCTGAAAATCTATGAAAGATAAAATATTTCGTT